>NW_020214093.1:43664-44525 GCF_003070985.1 Temnothorax curvispinosus
TAAACGTTTTGCCGTAAGCCGTCACCAATCGGCAACGCGGCATAACAGTTGATTAACATTTTTATAAGAGTTCATATATAAATACTTTGAGTTTTGATCGATAGGCTGGTGTTCAAGGATGAAAATAAACTTTGGACAATTAAAATTTATTAAAAATTCGAATTATTATAAATAAAAGACTGAAGCAAGAACCTGTACGTCTGTTGAAACACTATTTTTATAGCTTGTCCCCCCGTTCCATAATCGATGTCCCCTTTTTGGAACGCTCAAATATTTCTCGTTATAAATGATTAACTCGCACAAAAACATCATAAAATAACTTTTTAGCATGCAAAATGATTTTTAATAGTTTAATAGTAGGGTAGACCGGGGACAAAAGTAACATTTTGAGTTTAAGATTTTATAACAGTTAAAATATAATATCTACGTAAAAAAGACCTGTACCTTTTTAGATGTAGAATTTATTTGACTACAAAATTTTCTTGTGCTGAATTCAGTAATGTAACTAGGAAAAAATTTATTATTGTTGAAAGAATATGAGGAATACTGTTACAACCGTCCCAACCCCCGGGACAATTGTAACTACAGAGGGGAACGATTGTACCACATCATCTATAAACAAAATAATGGTTATTTAGTAGGTTTAATTAATCAATCTTACGAATTTTCTATAACAAATGCAACTTTAATGATGAAATAATTTGTTACATGACAATATCAGTATTTTTTTACATTATAGCAAACAAAAACAAATAATACTGTTTTCTCAACTGAAAAACTATTTATAATTATATATATTTAAAAAATTAACCATAATAAAATAAAAAAGAAACAGAAAATAGCGCTCACTCTCTCTCTCTC
>NW_020214093.1:44535-53510 GCF_003070985.1 Temnothorax curvispinosus
CTCTCTCTCTCTCTCTCTCTCTCTCTCTCTCTCTCTCTCTCTCTCTCCCCCTCCCTCCCTCCCTCCTTCCCTCTGTCAAACCAAAATAACCAACCTGAATTTGAGGCTACGGTCAACGTGACACTACAATTGCTTCGAAGCATTCCTCTTCTCTTTTCTTTCAATGAAGAAAGAAAAAGAAGAAGAACGCTCCAAAGCATTTGTAGCGTCACGTTGACCGTAGCCTGAAAGAGATTCATTGTTTTCTTTATTGATTTCACAATGTCCTGATTCTTTATTGCTTAAGATTTTAGAATGATATTGAACATTTTCTTGCAAGGCTTCTTTGGACCTGTCACCTGTAGGCCTGGTGGTTCCTCGTCGACCAGCTCTTCACAATGTTCTGATCCTTCGCTTAATATGTTAGAAAGACATTCAACATCTTTTTGCAAGGGTTCTTTGGGCATGTCACCCATAGGCCTGGTAGTTACTTTCTCATTGACCATCTTTTCACAGTGATTTGATCCTTCACTGATCACTTCATGAACATTTTGTATGGTTTCTGGCAAATTTTCTGAAATATAATAAATTTATGAATAGAAAATAAGTAAGATAAAGACATAAATAGGTTCAAATTTAATTGTACAAACCTTGTTCAGATTTTTCATTGTTTAAGTTTTCATGTGTCAAATTTTCTAAGTTTGCGAGTAAGAATACATCTGATACGCTATTATCTGTATCAATACTATCATGTAACAATGAATCGCTGAAGTATTATTAATATGCTCATTTGTACAGTTTACGTCTACAATCATATGATCTAACTTGCTGTCTTTCACAAAAGCATGAAGTTCATCGTCTTGAATGCTACTCTCTAATTCTATAACTATCATATCATTGTTTACATTCAAAACACTGTCATTCACAGGCTTATCAGTGACACTCACAGGATGAGGTACTAAAATTATTTTATGATTTGACAGGTTCTCAACATTCTTAACTGTAGAACGCATTTTCACAACATTATCTATACGTATAAAAAGAGATAAATTAATTAGTTATAATAAATCAGAATAATAAAAATTATAAAATACTTAAATTAATTATGGCAAAAAATTATTATAAAAAATTGATTTAATTGTAAATAGTTAAACTTCTAAAAAGTTCAGTTAAAAACTACAGTCACTTTATATAAAACAAGAATGTTAGTGGACCGCTCGGGGTTTTCGCGCGCCGCGCCGAGGACAGCACAAATAATTATCAGGCTCTTGTGGAAAATGTAACAAGAGTCAATTTATTTAAAGCTGGTTACAATATCGCACTCGCTATTACACAAATTCGTATTCTCTACGATTCGACTCCGTTTTCGATATCGACAAACACAAGTGTCGCGTACGAATTGCTATGGCTCACTGCCTGTCCCGGCGGGAGCAGGCAAGGGATCGCGGCCGGAGCCTCGCATAAGGCCGCAAGGAATTACGTGACGTGAGATCCGCTGATTAGCTCCAAATCGTCTAGCGAACAGACTATTGGGCGCGGTGCGTGCGATCACGCGATGTACACCTGCGAAAAAACACAAAAAAAAGGGGGAAACGTAAATACTCGCGGTTTGGAGCAAATCGAGCGTTCTCGAACAAGGCTCGCTTTCTCTTCGAATATTCTCTTCGCGAATATTCAGTTCGCACTTATTCAATTCTCAACAAAAAAAAAAGAAAATTAGAAAAATGATTTTTATGTACCACCCGCAGCCTTCTTTATGTCAAGCCAATACTCAAATAAAGCGAACTTCTCAATGTCATGATCCCATTTGCCGCTAGCCTCTGCTTTTTTGAAAGTTTGGCGTACATCATCAAATAGATTTTTCTCAAAAGTAAGTAGATGTTGTTTCATAGATTCAGTTTCTTGGCAATTACTTTCCTGGTTTTGTAATTGTTGATCTACTTAATCCTTTTTCTTGGTTTTTTTTTTTTTATGTAAAACGTTATACTCAGTGGCAACAGGATTAAAAGGTATTAAGCCAGTTGCTTTAAATTCGTTCTGAATGATTTGTTTCTCATTATCGAATGAATTTAAAGCTTCTTCCAATACTGCAGGAATATGTTCCTTCTTCAGCTGTGAAATTCTGTTTTCAGCCTTCCATTTCATGATGGTTTTGCGCCACAAATCTTTAAAAGGATGAAAAAGAGCGATGTCTAGAGGCTGCATAATGTGGGTTGCGTTAAAGAATAGAGCGATAAGCTCTATTTGCCTTTCTCTACAAAATGATACCAAAGGGATGGTGACATGCGACGAATGACCATCAAGATAAACAATAATGGGGAATTTTCCTTTACTAACCAAGGATAAAAAACATTAGTTATGTATTCATAAAATGTTTCGGTAGTCATTCATCCATTTTCTGAATTTCCTATACCCCAACCTACTGGGCAATTTTTTAAAATATTTGATGGTACAACTTCTTTGTACTTGAACATGATCATTGGAGGAGCTCGCATACCATCAGCGCTGTACATAAACAAAGCAGTAAGGCTTTCTTTTTCACAGCCATCAAATATTTTATATGAATTCCTTGCTCCTGTTTCTGTTAAGATCTTATCAGATTTTGGTACAAATTGTATGTTTGTTCCGTCACAGTTGAAGACTCTTGATGCATGAATGCTTAATAGATTTTTGTTCTCTAAGTGCGATCCAATTTCTTTAAACTAGCCTCTTATATCTTCTTCAGTAACAGAAGCCCGAATCATACTCAAATGCTGAGGTGTCCTGAGAGTTATTTCAGGATGTCGTTTCCTAAATTTCTCGTACCAGTGTCGTCCTGGCCTATCATTAATAAAGGGAGTTTTTGTCCCTTCTATTTGTATATATAACTTTGCACAGAATCTAACAACTCAGTTTTCGTAGCTGGGTTTCCTCTTTCTGTTCGATACAAAATCCAGTTAATAATATCCTGTTCTAAATTTGCAGGTAGAACTGTAGAGGGACCACTTTTTGATTTTAATTTATGAGAATTTTTCACAGTCCTATGAAGAGAAGTTGGCGGTACGCCAAACTTTTCTGCAGTTTTCCTGTTGTGAGCGCACAACGAATTAGAGATTAAGTATTGCACTTGGCAACTCCGAGTTGCCTCCTATCGGAAATATGACCCTAGCGACGAATACCGCTGACGCGAAGACCTGCACAAGTTTCGGGAATGACCAAATATGGTCATCCCGGACATCACCTGCCCATTAGACCTTTGATCGCGATATCAAAAACGCTGACAACTAAGTCAGCAATACCGAGCAAATAAAGCGCCCGCCTTTCCGACGAGCGGCGGGCAGTCGCTAGTTACCATCTTAGCGGACACGTGCGTCCAATTAACTACTCATAAATCACTTACTGAAACGCGAGTGTCGTAACTAAAATAAACAGAACTGTATCAAAGAGTAAATGAGAAATATATTTGGCTGTTAACGTTATACATTGTGACGAGTGTTTCTTTTCCGACCCGAGATTCCCGAATTCTGTGCCGACCCTGAGAGAACTTCCGGTACCGGCACAACAATTGGTAGCAACGGTGAGATCTCGGCAATCGGAGAACGTTCCCGTCGTGTGTGTTCCCGCCACGAGTATTCGCCTGAAAGAAAAGAGCGAAATAGTGAAAGTGGTGAAATCAGCCCTGACGGAAGCACCCGGTAGCAGCCCGCTCGAGAGGAAGGAAGCACCCGGTAGCAGTCCGATCCAGAGGAAGGAAGCACCCGGTAGTGGCCCGTTCCAAAAGAAAGAAGCACCCGGTAGCGGCTATCAACGACACCGGAGAAGGCGCCGACCTACCACAACGGTGACTCGCCGGCCCCGCAGCCGAACCACGTAGCGACGGTCAACGACCAGCACAGTAACGAGCAACATGCGACTACTAATGTAAGTCGAAAAACAATTGTAACGCGTTTAATTGTGAGGCGCGATAAAGCGATAAATGTCAGACGGCGAAATCACCCCATTCCGCCCCGTCCGAAACGCGTCGTTCCTGCTCAGCGAGCCAGCACTGCGCGCGATTGAATATAGCTCGCGAAGCCCCGTACGCGTCAATAGAAATATAAATAGCGAAGAGCATTAGACCGCGTGCAACGAAATTTAGACTCGCGATTTACCGATAATAACACGCCAGTGCTAGAACTGCACCCGAACGTGGTTGTAGAGCGAGAATTTTTATTCGATGATTAGACGCCAGTTTAGAGCGCAAAATTAACGATAATAATCGCGGTAACGGCGACGGTAGACTGACCCCGATACAACCAGACGCACACTCAGACGTCGCAGACAGTATACTGAGACCGGCGTTATTCTTTTGACAAAATATTTAGATTGACGAATAATACCGCCACCTGGCGCGGCCTGGGTCAAGGGCTGCCAGGGCTCTGAGTAATTACGACAAGATTATCCTGATTAATTGGACGCTAGTTAGTTTATGAGAACTAACAAACTCATACTCTATATCTAATTCTCTTAATACGCCGCAGTCGGCTAGCGATTTAATTCTAAACATGAGACAACACAAGGGGAATTCCGTCGGAGGACCCAAGGAATTTTGCAGAAGTCAAAAAGAAAAGTAGAGAGATAAGCAAGCAATATATTGAGGTTAGACTTACGTTACAGTCGTGTCGCTATTTGCCACAAAACGGGCCACACAGCTCGTTGACAATATTTACACGGGTACCGTCCACACAAGTACGGCGTTAAGGGGATGCTGGAGCCGTCTGTTTTACCGGCATTTTTTGTCGGCACGTAGCGTCGTATTAATTTGACAGAATTAAAAATCCTTCTCCAGAATTGCAGTACATACATTAATGATTCGGGGGAACTCTGATTTTATATAGAAAACGAGAAAAAATTACGGAAATACAGATTTCCTTATCTTACTTTTATCCCAATATGGCGTCTCGAGTTGCGGCGAGCTGTCAGCTCGTCACAAGATGTATTTCATATAAGAGATATACCATTGGTACGAACGCGAAAACAAGTTCCCCCGAATTGAACAACAAGAAAAACATCGATAAACCCTCCAAATCAAGATTTGGAAGCGTAATATAAAAGTATAATGTCGACGTGCATCGTGCGTATGTGTGCGTCCAATGTAGCGTGCTATCCTTGTCTATATCTTTGTCTATACAAGGACAGATATAGTTTGCCGGTCTTCTTTACCGACGCCGATCGAGTTCGGCTACGGCTCCAGCATCCCCTTAACAATATATGACGACGAAACTGACCAAAAACCGGCAGACAGCTGATCGCTTAAACGTACGCAGGACTGATCCCGCCGAAGACCGACGGAAGATTCCTCGAGATCTCGCGGTCGTTCCGTTACCACGCGCTCACCCCCTTCGATCCTACCAATCGTTGCGAATCGATATATTTCGTCGCATGCGGCCACGCTATTGGCTCTCCGTCTCGACGGTTTGCAGGGTTTAGCGCTCGTGCAGCGCGGGCAGCACAAAACGTACAGTCGGCAATTTTGTCGGATCAAGCGTCGATGTCGAGGGAAAGAGTTTTTAAACATCGAGTGTCGATGTCGAGGAAAAGGGACTTTAATTTTCCTGTCACAACACATAGCAGAATCTCTCATCAAAGAGAATATTCCCGCACGTCATACGACAGTAGCATCTTCGATCCTAACGAAGATTCCGCGGAGGACATTATGAGCCAGCAAAGAAAAGCGGCTCGGGACAATATACTCCGCGACGAGATTCAAAATATGCCGGTAACCACCGAGCAGGTCAACGCGGAAACTCGGACCCTCGGTTAACAGGCGACCGTCCGAAATGGACCAAAGCCGAGCCTCTGAGCCGGAGCGAGCAGGTCCAGGAGCACAGGACTCCGTGCTTAACGACATCCTGAACATGATGCGCGACATGCAGGACCGCACGAACCGTGCAGAGGCCGTAGAATTCTACCGCTCTGTCGAAGTCCTTCGCGCAATCCGCGATATACAGAACCGCGTAAGCAGGCTAGAAGCCGCTACCTACGATCGCCCCGACGAAATAGTTCGCCGCCTACGCAGTCTCTGGACGTTACCTACGGGCGAACGCATAGCGACATCCGTAATCAACCAGGACATCACATCGGGTACCTTGGCTTGAAGAAAGCCCGAAACATGATTTTCGAGATAAACGGAGAGTCCCGTGAGCGCGTCCGCGAATTTCTAAACGCCAGTAATTACGCAATGAAGAACATATAGCCCGCGGACGAATCAATGCTCCTGGAGGCAATGTTATGCACTAAATTTAAAGGCAAAGCCATGATAGATTTTGACACGCGCGATATTCATGATTTCGTGCAGTTAAAACGCGAATTAGAAATAGAATATTTAGAAAAGCGCAGTATGACCCATCTGCAATTAGAGTTTAACTCCCTAAGGCAACAATCGGGCGAAAGCGCGCAGGAATTCGGGCGGCGCGTGGGAAAGCTAGCGCGAGAACTGTACGAGGCCATGGAGGAAGGCCAAGGGCACTCGCCCGAGCAGCAGAAGGCCATTCTCGACAGTATAAAGATGCAGGCCCTCCATAATTACCAGATAGGTCTGCACAAAGACATTAAAATGATAGTCAGAGCGCAACGTTATCAAACGCTACAGGAAGCGATAACTGGCGCCAGCGCGGAGGAAAAGGTGAGAGGTCCCTCCCCGCAGAACGGACAGCCGATCAACAAAAATAAATTCAATACGGAAAACGCGCGGTACTCAAAAAATGCGACAATACAGTGTCACAAATGCAGGAGGACCAGCCATTACGAGCGAGACTGCCGTGTGAGCCGACAAGCAAGTAGATTCCCGTTGCCGAGAGCGGACAAGCCCGACAGAATAAACACCGTTGAGAAATATTGCTCCCACTGCAAGAAAGCAGGACACAAAAGGGAAGACGTTGGTCACTAAACGAACGATCTGAAAAGGAACGGACTCGCCAATCTAAATATTATGCACAGGAAAAGAACCCGATAAATGCGACAGAAAAGGGTCGAGGAAATAGAACCCCGGAACCGGATGATAAAACGTCATATAGCGACAGCAGCAGCAGCCGCAGCAGCGGTAGCGACAAAGAAGAGAAACACAGAAAACATAAGACGCGACATGCGCGCGAGTATCGAGTAGCACAGGTGACAGGCAAAACGGATAAAAATTTTAATCTAGACCTAGTCATTCTTCCGATGCAGGAAGCGACCAAGGGAAAACTACATTTTTTACTAAATTCCGGAGCCGACGTCACTTTCATAAAATTAGGAAAACTCAAAGACACCACGAAAATACAAGAAAAGAAAATAGCGCTGACCGGCGTAACTGGACATCAAATCTACACCCTCGGGAAGATACGAGCATCCATACGATTAGGCAAGGATATTAATACGTACGGCATACAATGTACGTAGTACGAGATGATTTCCCGATGGACTACCAAGGCATTCTGGGAATCGATTTCCTGAAAAAACATCAAGCCGTACCCAATCACGCCAAAAATCGATTAAAAATCGGTACCGCGACATTAAAATTACAGCCGTATCTCGAAAGTTTACTTTACCACCGCGTAGCGAGACAATAATATCCGCGATAACCAACACAAATAAAGTAGGTATCGTAAGGGGCGAAAAAGTAATTCCGAGAATATTTATCGGTAACTGTAGAGTAAAACCGATAGACTTTATCTGCCCAATAAGCATAAGAAACGTTACTGAAAAGCCCGTCGAAATTATCACACTGCATGTAACTCTAGAACAGGTGCCGGTGAATGACACGGTTGAGGTACTCACATTACCCGCAACGGAAGAGCGCAAATCAATTCAAAAACAACGCGAGAAATTACGTAAAAAACGCATGAAATTTTGAAATAATAAAGAAGGAAAGGCGTTAGAGCAGAGATGCGACAATTTTTGCGATGTACTTTATTTGGAAAACGATAAGCTAACACACACCACGGCGGTGAAACATGAAATCACGACGCGAGCTGATAGCGCACCGGCGAACGTCCGCCTACCCGAGAAGCATAAAGAAAGAGTAAATAAAAAATCTGACGTTTCAAAAGAAATAAAACTACGCATCGTTATAAATTTTCTCATCCTCTATCAGCACCTCACAACAGGAGCGTCGCGCATAGTGGATCGACGCGTAAGAAATAGCGGACATAGACAAAAAAAAATTATTTGTCAAAATTACCACTCTGATTGTAAATTCTAATAGTAAATTAGTTGTAGATTATTGTAATAACTTTATTCATTTAAAATTTCCATAATTTCCATACAAATTTACTGCAATAAAGATCAACCTGATACATATAATTTTTTTATATTTTTGCGTCTAGTTTTTAGATCGCCCTATTTCCATACGGTTTTCACGATCCAATAAAGATTTTTCTTATGATATAGTACATATTTAAATATACAAAAATAATCGTCAAAACAATTTTATAGATTTTCTTGAATATTTTCCAGAATGATTCTGATTAATGGTAAAAAGTACACGTTATTTAATTTGTCATTAAGTTTTCAAAAAATGTTTAAGATTGATAGCATTTTTAATGGTTGAACTACATACAGTAAACATTGCACTACAAGCTCAAAGAAGAACGAACTGCTGCTAGATGCAGCTTTGCAAAATATATGTAAAATTTTCTAAGCGAAGCACGTATTTTAATTAAGTTATTGTATAGGAAATTTCAACACAATTATTGTGAGGTTTTACCGCTGGCATTTGCTAGGTACTTTGTACTTACCCAAGATGCACCACGTAGAGGTTGCACAGTCGGATTTGCATCTAGTGTGTGTGTGTGTGTGTGTGTGTGTGTTCGCGCGCGCAGTCATACGTGCGTGGATGTAAAATAAAAGGATTACTTTAAAAGTTGTAGCGTTTCTGCAAATAGTTCTTGTTCTTTCTTTTTTGTTAGATTGGGTCGTAGGCTCGAAATAACAGGATCAGAAGTAACTAGGAGGTGATGTAAAACATCTTCGTTTGTGGCTATTCTATTAATTTTTCG
>NW_020214094.1:0-6605 GCF_003070985.1 Temnothorax curvispinosus
AGACATTGTACTTTAAGAAAATATCACGATTCGAATTTAGTGCTAGCTGCAAAGGGTTGAAATCAATTAATTAACTCATGGAGCGCGCGCGCCGCGCTCTATAATTCGTTACAGAATCGTCAAAGAATTAGGTGCTCGCGTGATTATGGTCTTAAAATAATCCTGAAACATTGTACTTTAAAAAAATATCACGATTCGAATTTAGTGCTAGCTGCAAAGGGTTGAAATCAATTAATTAACTCATGGAGCGCGCGCGCCGCGCCCTAAAGTTCGTTACAGAATCGTCAAAGAATTAGGTGCTCGCGTGATTATGGTCTTAAAATAATCCTGAGACATTGTACTTTAAGAAAGTACCACGACTCGAATTTAGTGCTAGTTGTATAGCGTTGAAATTAATTAGTTTATCCGCGAAGCGCGCGCTCCATTGATTAATTAATTAATTTCAACACTAAGCAGCTAACACTAAATTCGAATCGTGTAATTCTTTTAAAGTACAATGTCTGAGAATTATTTTAATACTATAATCATGCGAGCAACTAATTCGTAGACGATCAGATGACGGAACTTGGTGCTCAGCGCCAACGGCTGGTCTAAGTTAATTATTGTAATTGTTTTACTGTTAGCAATAAACTCAGATTTGGGAAATATATGTTTTCGATTATTTTAGTAACGAATATATTCATGCAGCAATCTTTTTAAGTGTTTGTGTCGACCGCGACGGTACTGTGTTCAATATATAACGGTATATTTAAATAAATGTTATAATCTGTTAATATTTTATCGTTTTTTTAGAGCACTTAATTAGCACTTAATTAGCACTAAATTATAGTGTACTTATCTTCTTTGTAGGACTATTTTCTGATATGGGGGGGTCCAGCTTTATGGCAAGCTGGACCCCCCATTTTTTACGCGATTTCCTGCTAAACGGTTCGAGCACCAAAATTCGGACTAGGGCACTTAATTAGCACCTAAATAGCACTAAATTTTTGACCTAGTAAGAACTTGATTTGCGCTGGTGGGGGGTCCAGCTTAATAGAGGTCATGTGGCGGCTATGATCGGGGAACAGAGTAAATGGAGGGCCTTTACCAGCTTCTGCGGAGCGGTGATGGCCCAAAAAGAGGCCGAGAGAATACGCCGAGAGGAGGTAGATCCCCCTCCTCCCCCATCACCGGCGGATTCCTCGCAATCGGATTGAGTGCGGGGCAAGGCAACTCGACTCGCCCTGCGACACCCCTAAATAAGGGGGTATCCGTGGTCGCTAATACCAGCGGCACGAGAAGTACAGAAGGTTCGGCGTCCCGGCGGGACTAACGGGGCGCCGAACAGACTCCCACCAAAAAACTCCCACTAAAAAACGGGAGGAGAGGCGGGGTGGGGTGGTGTCACACCCCGTCACAACATCGATAAAGGATCGGCCGTAAGGCCGCGAGCGTGCATAAGCTCGAGAGAAAGGAGCTTTCCGACGCTCGGCGCAGGAGGCGCCCCGGACGCAAAGATGAACAGTTCCCGGAACGTCTTCATAAGCGCACGGTTGGACAACCGTGAGGTTTTAGTGGGTAGGCTACGGTGAGTGCATCAGAGTTTATAGCCCGGCTCCCGTAGAATCCCACACTTCCCTCGTCCTCGTCCCGGAGGGCGGGGGGGTCTTCTCCTCCACAACACCCGGAGGGGCCCTGGGCCACAGACCTGACCGACTCTGAGTCGGTCAGAGAACCCAGGGTTGAAGATTTCTTTACGTTAAAAAAAAGGCTACGTCTCAAATTCTTAGCAGTCAAATATCTTATCAAAAACTTTTCAATTACCAATCACCCTGTAATTGAAACCCTTTTCCAATTGGCAATCGCCGTTCGAGAAGAAACAGCTGACGCATCTTATCGACGGGATGAATTTCTCCTCCTAGATCTTTTCCTCCAAATTAAATCATTGCAACCCTCACTACATATAGCAGTAGCTCTACCATCCGGATCTTGATTTCCTTAATTTGATCGATAAGATCCCCAAAACAGCTGTTCAAAATGTCTTCCTTTAAGCTTTCGGTCCCATCATGCAAGACACAGTAACCTTTTACACGGATGGCTCCAAGATAGATTCCGGCAGCTGGGTGGGAGCCTCGTGCTTCTTCCCCCAGCTTCAGCGCAGCCTCATGTTCAAGCTCCCTGCTCGCGCTTTTAACTTCACAGCTGAAGCCTGGGCAATATACAACGCTGTTCTCCGTACCTACAATCTAAACGAGACAACATTTACTATTGTTTCTGACTCCAAAAGCGTTCTTGACGCTCTCTCAAATCTTATCACATGTCGTTCCAACTATCTCACCCCTTTAATAAAAAGCAAAATCATAGCTGCACACGAGCGTGGTAAAGAAATCCAGTTCATTTGGATCCCTTCTCACAAAGGTATTACGGGTGTAACGATGCGCCCCGAAACGCATCATTCCCGGCGAGCATCAGCCGGATGCCGTCCGGCCGAACACCCGCCGGGCGAGACAAGGGTACAATGTGCCCTTTTTTAATCAAATCATCTCGCGTATCAGTCCGCGAACGGACTTATCGCGGCAACCGACTCGGAGCGCCGAGCGGTGCCGAAAACGGCCAAGAGCCACCAAACGCAATCGCGGCGTCGGAACGCCGTACTTCCCGAACGCTCCGCCGCTCCATCCCGGCGCGCGCGATTGCCGTCGCGTATACCCCCGCCACGCCGACACACCATCGCGGGTGTATATAAACCAAGCAATTATCGCTAACTGGTAGATTCCGCCGTGACCCAGCAACCGGTCCGACCGATTCTCCGCTGCTCACGGATCCCGAAATCCCACAGTCGAACAAGGAGGTAGAGAGTGTTCTCTGCCTCTGCCGAGTGAGGTATCTAGGCGGTTGACTCGAACTTCCACCTGAACACCTGTGACACCGGAGTGAACCAGGGTAAGAGAGTTCTTCTCTTACTCGCCAAGGGTCTTGGCCACCCGGTGCCGCCTCCCGCTTACACGAATCGATGCGCCAGGAGATAGAGAGTACTTCTCTATTTCCGCTAAGGGTCTTAGCCGCTCGATATCGCGTCTGACCACGCTCCAGCGCCGCGCGCGCTTACCGCCGCCGCTATCCAAACCTGCGATATCGCGTCACCCACGCCGTAATCGTATACCGTACCTCAGCAAGCCCGCGCGCCCGCCGATCCGCGAACTCCGCGATCTCCGTATATCGTCGCTATAACGGCGTCCGCGAACTCCGCGATATCTGTATATCACCGCCATTGTAACCGCGTCCGCGATCTATTGTACGTATCTGTCAACTCCGCGATCACCTCGATGTATTCACGTTAATTGAATAAACTCTATTACGTTTTTGTTATATTTTAACCGAGTCTTGTGTCTTCCTCCGCGCCTACTCCGAACCCTAACCCGCCGCGAGCTAGATCCGCGCTTCGGAAGCTAGGTTGTTTTACGGGTAACGAAATAGCCGATGACCTAGCCAAAAAAGCGATCCGATTAGGTAATGTCATTTCTTCCTTTAAATTGCCCCACTCTGATCTGTTCATCCAGCAGAAAAAAAAACTAGCCACCGAATTTCACAATTACTTGTTTAACAGAGCCCGTTTTAAAGATAATCATTTTTTCCGAACAATCTACATCAACACCCCTAAACCCAGGTATTACAAGTTAGGTTTAAAACGTGACGCTGTAGTTACCATCTCCCGACTGAGACCAAATCATTACAATTTAAATCATAGTTTATTCCGTAAAAATCTTATTGACGACGGTTCATGCGCTTGCGGTAATCCGACTCAAGATATCAATCATATTATCTTTCATTGCCCTCTTACAAATACACAGGCCGCAAGCCTCCGGCTTGCGATTCAAACTAGTGCGGGTCCTCGCTGCGAGGATGTCTTCGCTATTTTAAAAAATCCTTCAAATAAGACTTGTCGACTAATAATGTCTTTCTGTAAAGCAGCGGACATTAACTTGTAACTCGCGCGCTCCGCGCGCGCACGAGCGAGCCACCGGCTCACCTCTCTTCCTTGCTCTCCCACCGCCCCTCTCGTAATTCCTCACCTGACCGACCGCTCGCGAGCATACATACTCTGCGGCCAACAGTAGCACCCTACCCAAGAGTCTCACAAGCAAAGAAAGCAAGCAGCAATCTTATCTCAACAAGCTACATGAACAGTGGACAAAGATGGCCGTATTGTCCTCTGAAAAGAGGCAGGAGCCAATGAAATAAAGAAGAAGAAGAAGAAGAAGAAGAAGAAGAAGAAGAAGAAGAAGAAATCGCTGCGCATGTGACCACGAAGCATGCGCATGTGGTCGCGGAGTATGTTCAGTATTGCTACATCTTGTCGGTATGATAGGAATCATAACCTGATTCCTGTCAACTTTAACGTTTAATATCTCGCGTCGCGGGGCAGAGCGACGCTTTTTTCGCGGCCCAGATTCGGTCGTTTTGAGCAAAAACGCGTTGATTGAGCCTAATTTCATCGAAAGCGGTGAGAGTGAGCTCTCCTTCAGATTTACCATAATTTTTTAGTAACAATTTTGTATATATATATATAATTATCAGTATTTACATTTTTATTTTATACTGATATAGACGTATTATTAATTTCTGCTATTTCTTCTATATCTGAATTTAAATTATGTCATATTTTAATACTATTTTCAACAAAGTGTTGCAACGAAAATAAAGCTTCTCCATCGTTATAAATTTCACAATTCCCACCTACAGTACGTTTACCCGTTAGATTTTTAATCAACAATGTTTTAAAAAAGGATTCAAAATTTGATTCCTTGACTCCTTATTAGTCTAACAAAATTTTTTAGTGGATCTTGATTTAGAGTGAGTCCCGATTGCGCACATTACAAATCGGACACGACAATATTTCCCGATCGGACACATTCCCGATCAGACACGGTAACGATCAGACACGGTGTCGATCGGACACGGTGCCGATCGGACACGGTGCCGATCGGACACGGTGTCGATCGGACACGGTGCCGATCGGACACGGTAACGATTGCACACGGTGTCGAACGGACACGGTGTCGATTGCACACGGTGCCGATCGGACACGGTAACGATTGCACACGGTAACGATTGCACACGGTGTCGATCGGACACGGTGTCGATTGCACATGGTGCCGATCGGACACGGTGCCGATCGGACACGGTAACGATCGGACACGGTCCCGTTTGGAAATAAAATACGAAAGTTTATATATATATATATGTTTGAGATTGTAAAACAATAATAAACTAAAAAACTGTGGCATTACGCGAGGTTAAAAAATCTGTGATCGTATTATGTATTTATATTAATTATTTACAGATAGCACATTAAGCGGTAGGCAGAGTTAAAAATCTATATAAGGATACGTATTATACTCTAATATCGTATACTTCAAGTATAAAGTCAATTGACATATTTCCTAACCTCAAGCCGTCCTGTCATTAGAGCTTCATTATATTGCTTTTACAGTCTCGAACAATACATAAAATTTTGAAATATTTGTTTTCTTTTAGACTAGGTGGCGTTACTTAAGTGAGTATATTTTTGTCAAATAAGAAATAAGTAGTTTATCTTAATAATTTGAAGTTAATTCTTCCTCTTTATACATAATAAGATGCACTAGTGTTACTTATTAATAATGTGAGATTGCAGTTTACTGATTTACAGCAATGTTTTAGCAATGATTCAATAGAGATTTAGCTCCCTTTTATTTCAGTAGCGCAATAAATAATTATTTTACTGTCAGAAATTACGTATCTACGTAATGTATAGGAATACTGTAAAGGCATGCATTTACAGAGAGGACTCCAATTTCAAATCTGAACATTATTTGCTGTTTGCCAACCTTTAATGTGGTATGTTTAGCAGCTGGTAAAGGTACATACTATTGTTGACATTTCTATTAAAATTACTTGTGTGCGAAACTCTAATTTATGTTTTTAATTTAGATTGTTAAGTATCACTTTCTTTCAACTTTATAGGAGGAGCTGGGGATGAGATATTCTTTGCATCTATAGTAATTACATAAGCCTGGAATATCCTCAGATATTAAAGAAAAAATCCATTTACAAACCATAAGATTCCGTTAAGCGAGAGTTGATTATTATTGTCTCCGTTTTCAGAATCTTGTGAAATGTAATGGAATCATCTACTGTGATTAACTTGGTTGCTGTGTTTATCATGGAAGGATCAATGTGCTTCTAATCTTTACACATGTTTGCAGAATGTATAGAGCATTTATACTTTTAGGCAGGTAAAACCTGTGTATACTTTATTAATCATCTTTAACGAATTATCTACAGAATGCAGCGTAATATATTATCTATGCCGTGGTATTTAAATAATGTATGTGTCGTGCATGTATGAGCATATTCTCACAAATACATATAAATTGGTAAGTAAAATTTGGTAATATTAAGCTTATAGTTATAGTTGTAATATATATATAATATATTGTGACGTGACAAGTCGCGTCTACTTCCCGGACAGGCTCGGCCGAGGAGAATTCGGGGGTGCGTCCTCGTTAGAGCGAGGGGAGGGCGATTGCGTATTCTTAATTGGTCTAATTAGCTGTTAAGTTTTTAAGGGATTGCCAGTGGTG
>NW_020214094.1:6705-7444 GCF_003070985.1 Temnothorax curvispinosus
ATATATATATATATATATATATATATATATATATATATATGTCAATTGGCTATTTTGACGACACCGACGAATACCCGATATTACTGCATACATTAAAGTACATTAACTCTCTGACGTATGCATAACCAAAAATTTTTCATTTAAACGCACCAATAAGTATGTATAAGCAATTCACTATAGGTTGACTATTTTGACGACAGTACAAAATTATGTATTTTAATAGCGGACACAATAACGTTGAAGATTATGTGATGGAATCATCAACGCCCATTTATTGAATTTGTCTATTAATGAAACAATAATACTGTACTATTAACATGCATGTTAGAAGATTTAATATGCGTTGCTATTCAGTTAATGTATGTAGAAGGAAATAATATTTTAACATTAACAAGACAAAAAGAAAAAATGGGAAAAGGAAAAGGTTTCATGAGGTAAAAAGTGACACTGTTCGCATTTAAAGTTACATATGTATTCTAAAACTTGGTAAAAAAAAAGAAACGAAAGAGATAAAACAAGAGAACAGAAAAAACGCAACTATGTAGAACACTCATGAGAACAATCATTCACGTAGTTATCATTCATATCTATATATATAAGTCACGTCTGTCTGTCTGTCTGTCTGTATGTACGCGAACTACTCATTCGTTAGTGGACCGAATTTTTATCAAAAGTATATGAAACAGGGGTAGAATTTCCCGGAGATGAAAATGTCGCGGCCAATTTTTTGTTACCGATT
>NW_020214095.1:0-3606 GCF_003070985.1 Temnothorax curvispinosus
TTGTTGTGCCCCCTTTTTACGGCGGGACACCTGGGATCGTTTTATCCACGGAGGAGGCGGGATCGATTAATAACACTTTTCAATAAACGATAACTTTAATTAATCCACTCTGAGTTACAATGATTATTCGCGTTAAAAACCCGTTGCTTCGAGACTCCAATTGCCCTTTCGTATCCTGTTGTCGCTTTCTTTTGAATCCTCGTCTTGTCCTTCGATATCGCTGAGTTGCTCGATCGTATGTGGGCCGATCGCGCAACTCATCTCTTGCTGATTCGGCGTTGCGTAATTCTTTCGGGCTTTCGCGGTCGCGTTCTCTATTATTATTCTCTTTGTCTTTCTTAATTTATATTTTATTATTATATTAATTGGGGCCGCAACACTCTGCTACCTTTCTGTCTTTTTGCCTTCGTCTCCTTCTCTTGCCCCGCGGCGGCCGATCCACACCTCTCAGCTCACACCGCTTGGCGCTCCGCTCGATCATTTAATCGATCAAAGCCAGTTCGCTACTACCCTCACTTCTCACATCCGCTCTCCGTCGGTATATCACCTCACTCGAATGCCGACTCGATCGATCTTACGATAGATTTTCTACTTTCTTGCTCTCTTTTGCTCGAGAAAGAGAGAACAAAAACGTGCGAGTAAGAGGAAAAGAAAACGAAAGGAGAACGGAAGCGAGAGAGAGGCCGCGAGCGCGCCGTGTGACGTCACGCGAACCCCTTCACTGCGGACCGACGCGGCCGTTGCACGCGGACCCCCTTCTCGCGGCGCCCGAAAACGCGAACGCGGTTTTCTCCCTTCCCGCGGATCCTTCTACGCGCCTGCAGCACCCATACATCGGCGCTATTTGCAAAATTTGCAGTTTTGCACATGTCATTGCATAAATATAAAAAATGCTTAAACATCTCTTGCTGGGTAGATGATGGATCTGTATCTTGGCGAGTGGATCATGTATAATGCGCTACATGATAAATAAATGTATATAATATGGTAAAAAATTTAAATTATTTTTGCTTTTCGTTTACCGTTCCTTCTATTCCATGTCATTAGAATTACGCTGCAATATTGTTCTCAAGTTTATTTAGATAAATTAATAAAAACTATTCAAAAAATAAGATACTGTTGAGAGAAAGAACATGAATACGAGCTACGAAGAGGAATGGAGAGAGACCGCGCGCGAGGGAGAGATAACGTGAACGGGGGCCAGGAGCGAGAGAGAACGCAAACGAAAAGACGCGCGTGAGGGAGAGAGATAACGCGAACGGGGCCGGGAGCGAGAGAGACCGCGCGAACGGGGGAGAGAGAACACGAACGGGGGACGGGAGCGCGAGAGAACATCAACGAGGGGGAACCCCTCTCCGGGGACCCCCTCCCCCGCGGCGCGCCAAAAACGCAAACGCGGTCTCCCTCACGGCCCTCACCCCGCGGCGCCCGAAAACGCAAACGCGGTTCCCTCCTCCCCCTCTCCCCGCGGCGCCCAAAAACGCAAACGTGGTTCCCTTTCACCCCCCCTCACCCCGCTGTACCTCCCGCGCCGCGGACCTTTCCTCACCCCCCGTTGGAGCACTTGGGGTAAAACCGGCCATTCTACCCTACTGTTCTATCTGCTAAAAAATAGTTAAAAATTAGTCCAAAAAAAAAATCTCTGGTGCGCGAATTTATTGAAAATTACAAGGGTGGGCCGATGTTATCGCTGAGCGAATATGCCAGCAGCATCGATCAATTAACTGAATTTTTTTTTAAAAACAATTTGGTGACTCCCTCTGCTACTGCAGAAACCTAGCAAGGTTTATGGGTTATTGCACCGAGTGCAAAGCTAAAATAACCGGTCGGTTGCAGAATGCGCCAACAAGAGACATTGACGTGATATATTCATGTCGGATAGAAAACATTTGATTTTATCTTCACACAGACAGAAAAAAGAGACAATTGAGAGGCAAACGCCGTGAAAAAGTGGCCAATTAAATGATAGAACAACGAAAAAATGCAGTCATTTTGCAGCGAAACGAGGCAAAGCATTCTATTCACAGCATTGGTTTACTAAAAATTTCATTGCATGTATTGATCACCAGAACAGCAACAAATCTATACTGCTCGGTGCAAAAAAAATCCAAGTGCTATTCTAACGATTGATGCAACGGGAAGTATAGCGAAACGAGCAACGAAGCAAGATCCACACGTGTTCCTATATCAATGCATAGTGGTAATCAAAGAAGGTAGTGTACCAGTTTTTTAGATGGTATCTGCTGATCCAAGATCGTTTTTGATTGCGCATTTTTTACGATTTATTCTGTCCAAAGGTGTGCCCCGATTCCCCACAGTCGTATGTGACTTCGGACGTGCTTTGATAAATGCCGTTGCCGAAGTATTTGGCAGATGTAACAATATGCGAGACTATTTACAAAAATGCTACGATGCTGTTGTACAAAGTTTTCGCGTGATATCAGTGTCATATGTAAGGCTTGATGTCAGTCATTTTATTTTCATGGTGTCCCGGTGGAAATGCTTTGACCGAAAAGTAAGCGCAGCACGAAAATTCTATACACGGTGTATTTCCCAAGCATATCAAATGCAAGATTTCGAGACGTTAACCTATTTTATTAAATCAATACTGGTCGTATCATTTAAGTGAATCAATCGGCAACACGCGCGACGGAGTGCCAATACCAGCTGAAATACGTATCCAAGCTCTCAATAAGACAATTCAAGGAGTTCTTTTCAAGGACATTGAGGATAATGTCAAAGAATCTAATGAGGACAAGGTCAGCGAGAGTAGTGATGCAGAAGACGACATTGATACCGACTGGCAGATGTGGGCAAACACATTATACTGAAATGCGGAAAATATCAGCAGAAAATCGAGAAACGGAAGCGTAATTAACGCATATTTCAATTCCGACTTTGCTAATTGTCTGAAAAAAAAAACAGTTAATTCCGTATCTGCCCCTTTGGACCGGCATTATGCGATGTCATTTCGAAGAAAGTTTAAAAATAGCAACGTCCTTGTCGGTAGGATCAGAGTTTAACGGCTAAATAATCAAAAACGGTCAAATTTCGAGTGAATAAAGGATGTTGAAAATAAATTTAATAACTTCAATAAAAATATACAATTATGTTAACGTTTTGAGCATTTCTTGGCCTTCTTCAGAACCATAAATAACGATGACTAATATATTAAATCATCTCGTATCAATTTACAATATGTACACGCCTCGTATGTTGCGTGAGCTAAGGATGGTGGAGAAGGAGAAACGATATTCAAAATAAGACATAGAACAATTGATTTAAGGAGTGCGTAATCCAGAAAAGTTGAAAGTGGGCAGAACTATATAAAGAATACCAACATTTGTTGCATAGGAGAAGGGAAACTGCCCTAAAACCTTCTCAGTATTCATAAACAAAATTGTACATAGATAATATAAATTATTTTAAAGAAAATATTCCCTTCGTTTAACAGAACCTTATTACCAATAATAAGTTAAGTCTGAGATCTCTTTACGAAATGTTTCAAATAAATTCAAGGTATAAAGTATGAACGAATATTCAATGTATTAAATATTCTGAATGATTAAATGAAATAAATGGTCTCTTCCTTTTATAGAAATTTTG
>NW_020214096.1:0-1209 GCF_003070985.1 Temnothorax curvispinosus
AATTAATGTATAATTTGTAAGTTTAATGGTATAATTTCTAATCTTTTTAATAAAGGAACCAATTATATTACAAATCACTTGTCCTAATTAATTTGCATAGCACTGTAGAAGCAAGAATGATTTTTTTTATTGAAAATGTCAAAGTCTTAATTCACAATATTAAGAGGTAAATTTTTAGCATTACTTTAATTTGTTTCCATAATAAAAATATAAAGAATAAATTACTTTACTTGTGCATGTTTAAGCACTTTTTATGACTATTGCGATTAAATATTTACGTTTTTAAAACTATTAATTTCACTTTCTACATGTACTTAATTTTTGTTAGCTGTTGTAAATTGAGATCGCTGTCGTTTTTCAAAAACGAAAAATTGTCTAATTATTAAAATAATTTTTTTAATAATAAATTTATGAAAAAATAGCTATTTAATTATCTACATGAAAATATCTCTGACAATGAGAATTGTAAAAATTATTTTATTTGTTTATAAGAAATGCTAATAATTATTACAGACTACAGTTGTATTTTATTGTAATATATCTTTTTCAAAATATTCTTATACATTATTACAGATTGCGTCGACAGCGAAGCTAAAAAATGACGATAATATGCGTAAAAAAATAAGATACTTGTGGAACATCACAAATTTCCAGTTAAAATTTACAGTTTTAAATTTTTTGAAGGAAAAAAAAGGTATACAAAACCAAATAGATGAGGTAAGGTTTAATAGTGAAAATAATGTTTTAACAGACAAATAAAAAAATAATACAAGTGAAATAACAAGTAAGAAAGATTATGAATGTCACAATTATTTTGAAAATAAAAAAGGCATTATTTATGATGGGAAAAATAGTTATAATATTAAAGATGTTAAAAGTGATGGAAACTGTTTATTCCGATGTTTTTCTTATTATCTGTATGGTACAGAAGAATCCCATGTAACAATAAGAAACAAAATTGTTGATTTCACCGTTCAATATTGGTCGGAAGAATGGGATTATCTTCGAAGTACATGCGTAGAAAAAATTTATAAAAACGCTGAAGAGTACAAAAATACTATGGGTAAAATATCTACATATGGAACTGACTACGAAATTAGAGTTTTTGTCAAAGTGTATAAAATATCAGTAACGGTATTTAATAAAACTGATGACGGAAAAGTCTTACGACTGCAAACGCTTGAAAGCGACAATAATAATAATAATGAT
>NW_020214097.1:0-4574 GCF_003070985.1 Temnothorax curvispinosus
TCCGTTCTCACTTTTGTCGCCAAGTAAAAGATCATTGCGCGTCGTTCACGCGAGATTTTGTTTTCCTAAAATAATCAGAAAAGACCTTTAATAATCCTCACGTATATTGTTATATACGTCTCCCGATTCCTTAATTGTATTGTCAAGTGAACGTACTTTGATCGTAGTTCAGTTTCAATAAGACGGCACTTTTCGAACGGCTGAAAAATAATAACGTTTTTAAACAAAGTAAAAGACAGCCTTTCTTTATAAAGAAGATGAAAAGATTTCAAAATGATGCTCATACTCTGCAAATATCTCTACGACGCTTACACAATAAAAGTAACGAGTAACAACTAAAAGCAAAAGAAATACGTGCCTTCTCATAAAGACCAGTGTCACTCTCGCAACATCCCGAATATTTTATCGTTCAAGAAAGGCATTGCTTTCCATGAGTGCCGCAGCGGTCTTCCGTCGCGAGCACGTAGGCTGGAATGTTAAACGTTCGTAAGGATTCCGTGAGAATTCCAAAGTGAGACTCTGCTCCACTCTGCTCTCACGTGTTTCACGCGCGCGTTACCTACGGACATAACGTTCGGTTACGTACAAGTATATAAGAGTTCATCAGCTGTTTAGCTTATATACCGATTTATATTTTTACCGCGATAGCAAAAAGTGCAACGCGCCGCGTTGTATATCGTAACGGTACACCGCGAAGGATATATAATGTAGATATTTGCCTGGGCGTTTATTAGGCAACGCGATACCCGTTTCTATAAACATTATCGCAAACACACGCGAGAAATGTTTTACGGCTACAAATTTTTATGTAAATGTAGACACTAGATGGAACGTGTGTCTCTATGCGATCGAATCTGTAATAACGTACGCGCTATATTGAAACAATGTACAAAAAGGAAAACAAGACAGTTGAATAAGAAATATATACATATATATATATATATATTCAATACAAATAAAAATATATTGATTTAGTGACAGCATTTTGCTTGTTATTACTTTGTTTAATGTTATTTGGAATTTTTTTTAGGATTCTACACATTTGGAATAATGTATATATGTATTGTACGTTTTGGAAAAATCACGAGTGTTTTCCGTCAATATATTACTCTCATTTTCAAACACGTCATTTTTCACGTATCGTAATGCTTGGTATTCGAAACATCAACAGACGTATAATATCGGACTTTGCATTTGTGCTTTAATTGACGACTAGATTAAAATTGTCTGTTGATTAGAAAGGAGGGGGAGCTTCGCGCCTTCCCCCCCCCCCGAACTCATCGAGGCCGCGTGGACAGTGATTTAGGGTGGCGGAGAGGGATCGTGTCACCTACAGACCTCGTGCAAACATCAAAATGTAAACATCTTTTCTTGTTTCTCATCCATTACTTTCTCCCTTTTGGTAAGCAATGGCTTTTCTTGTATCTTGCGATATTCTACATTCGGCCTACCATCTTGATTATAGTATTTACCATATAATTTTCCTGAAAAAAAAAACAAAATATTTTAGACAACGTCACATGCGAGCTGATTCGTCTCGTACATTATCCGCAAGTCACACAAAAATATAAAATGTTTCTTTTGCAGTAAAAATTAAAATACAAGTGTACTTTTCGTTATCTTTGCTGAGCAAATTGACAAGATAACACATAATTATTTTGGTTTTTATAATAAAATTCTGAGATGGATCAACTGCCCTTCTACGTGGCAATTTCAGTAATTGTACCTTTGTCGATGTAGTTTGCGCCATAAAATTGTAGCTAATCGTCCAATTTCTTGACTTGTCGTTGCGATAAACTTGATATGTCGTCCGTTAAACCTTGATCGTCAAATTCTTCAGTAATAAATGCCGAGGAAGCGTCACGGCCTACGAATAAAGAAATAAATTACACACACACACACACACACATATTGACGCATGCTGTCTTTTGGCATCTTTATTAGATTCTTTAATTTAATTACCAGTAAAGACGTGATAAGTTGTTCCAGGTCCGTAATGCTTTTTCCCTTTCGTCACATCAAAGACTTGGTCCAAGATTGAAAGATACAAGCTATTCTCCATATTCATATATCGCTTCAATTTGTTTGTAGTAAACATTTTTGGCCCGCCAGAATTTTTATTAATCCGAAATATATTGTGTTCGAGAATTGGAACATGAGCCGCGCGCGTCTGACAAATGCGCGCCCGGCCAACACGCGCTTATCAGATTTCGCGGCTCGCCGCGGCGCGTCGCCGGCTCACATACAATTACTCGCGTTTAAAGTACGTTCGAGTAGCAATTTAAGGCGAGCCGCGCACAGACCAGCATCGAATCCTACCGCTATACTCTGCATCTCGCATCGAGGAAGCGTTGAGAGACTCGAAATCTCAAATCTTTTGTCGCGTCGAGTGAGATTCCATCTCCTCCGCGCAGTAATCATCGAGCGTCGAGAGACTTCTCCTCCGCTCATTGCACTCCTGTGGAGCCATCGTGGAGACTGCGGCCCCCTCCAAGTCCGACGCCCCCTCCGGGCCCGGCACAGTAGAAACGGAGGCGCGGAGTGGCCCCACTCCAACAGCGACCAGACGGAAGAGGTGCCGAACCAGGACGCGGAGCCAGAGACGGAGGAAGCGCCTCTCCTACCCGCCGATACCTCAGGAGCGGCACACGAAGGAAGCGGAGCCCGCTAAACCGGTGCCGCAGGAGCGGCACCAAGAGACGCCGGCCCCTGTGAAACCTCGTCTTTCTAGTCAGCCTGTGCCGCAGGAGCGGCAGGCAACGAGACGGGAGTTGGATAAGGGACAAGCGATACGTCCGTGGAAGCTCATTCCATTGGAGCTCCCGGAGGTGCGCCGCACCAGGCCAGCCGAACTGACGCTCCCGAAACGGGATTGCCGCATTTCTCGGCCACCGGCCCTCCACCTGATCCGCGTCAAGGAGACGCGAACCACAGCGTGTCAGACGGTGCTCAGGAGAGCTTTCCTGGCTCTTTCATCGCCAGTGGACCCACCGGATCAACCGACGGACAAGCCACCTCGCACCCCAGGCTCTAAAATCGACCTCAATAACAACTCGGTCTCTTCCGAGCCCCTTGCAAAGAAGGCCATCCGCCACATTGAATTTTAAACCGTGCGTTAGCACTTATTTTTTTATTAGGCGCCTTCAAGGCGCCGCCTAAGACAATGCAAACATAATACATGTAATTTAAACCACAGAATATATTGTTTTTGTTACCAAATCTTGTCTCGCTGACTCACCGCCACCGTCCTGATCCCTATTGCGACCCCACGATATCGAACATATTGTGTCAGCTATGTTTAACGTTTTTTCCGTCAAGTGGGACTTGATCTCCTCGAAAAAGCCGTACAAATATAAGAAATACATAATCAGCAATAACAAAGATAGAGCCAAAGGTATCTGAAGATTATGATAATGTTGTTTATAAACACTCGAGTTTGGATATTCCGGATCGGAGCATGGGTGGATCACGTCAATTTCTGTTCTGTAAACATTTGTAAACAAAAATTTTGAATTTACTAGGTTATATTCTTTTTGCACCCAAACAGATTGCACTAGTTTAAAGTTTATAAGCCTGTTTTCATTAGATGAATTTTTCGCACTGTTTATCTTTTCTCATTTTCTCTCCAACGTGTGAAAAGAAAAATATGAAAGATGAATAATGCGAAAAGTTCATCTAATGAAAACAGACTTTATCTTGTTCCCTCTAAAGGTTATTCTACATAGAAGTCGTAGTCGTAAGTTGTAAGAAATTGACCAATCACATTCGAAGTTGAGGAGAATATTCAATCTGTGATTGGTCAATTTCTTACAACTCACGACTACGACTTCTATGTAGAATAACCATAAAGTGGAGTAAAAGAAATAAACTCTAAATTAGTACACTAATGCAGTCAGTTCAAGTGCAAAGAACGATTGCTACGTGTAGCTAGTACAAGTTACTCTGCAGTCGCTACTCGTTATGGACAGAGAGAAACCTGAGAGCGGCCACCGAGATCGTTTCGTTCCAACGGACGTATATTGACGCACCACCTGAAAAAGTAGACGTTAACTACGGTGTTACCCAACGGTAACGATCACTTGGGTGAAAACTTGGGTAACGATACATGGGTTCGTATCCGTGCTATGGTTTGTGTCTTCAAATTACTCAGATGGAGGGGATGTACTGTGGCCACCGTCGAGCCACCGTCGAGTTTCCCCACTACTCATCTAGTGAGTTCGTGATCCAGGGAAGCCAAGCACTACCGTTGCCGCGACACACCGACATTGTCTTGTTAGACACGGACTAGTGATGGGCGATCTTGATTCGATTTTCAGGAAATCGATCTTTTTCCTCCCAAAATCGTGTTTTTTAAATTGATTCTTTTCTTTTCGATTTTAGCATGAATCGATTCTTTTAATAGAGAATCGATTTTTGATCTATTGATATGTTTATTGTTATTCTTTGAAGTCTTTGAACAGCTTTTACTAGAAACTTAAAACAACGATGAGCGGAAAAGCTGTACGTTCATTGGATATTGCGCGACGTTATTGCGCAGGTCTACCGAGGCCCAGCCACGGCAGCCACTAGCCAGA
>NW_020214097.1:4584-6552 GCF_003070985.1 Temnothorax curvispinosus
AATTATCAGAAAACATCACTATAATATTATTGAAATTTCCCAAAGCACCTCCAATGCTATCAGCCTTAGAATTACAGCTTGCCAAAGAAATTATTCAAGTTTTGGCTCCTATCGAAGCTGTTACAAAGGAAATATGTGGCGAACAGTATGTTACGAGTAGCAAAATAATCCCACTAATCAACTGCTTAAAAAGAAAAGTAAATACTTTAAAAGATGAATTGACATCAAGTACAGCCATACAGTTGCTTGAATCTCTTTCTGTCAACATTAACATGCGATTTGGAGATATAGAAAATAACACTATGTTAGCTGTATCAACTCTTCTAGATCCTCGATTCAAAGATTGCATTTTAATAATCAAGATGCCTGCTTACAAACTATAAATAAGATAGTCCGGCAAATGGAAAATGTAAATAACGATATGTTCAAAGAAAATAATACAACAGAAAATGCAGTAATGGACAATCAAAAGAACTCTTTGTGGTCATATCATAATGAACTTGCTTATATGGAGCAATTAAACTGCAATGATACTGAGGATATGCCGACTGACTTCAAACATTACCTAAACCAACCAATTATTGGGTTACATGAAGATCCAATTCACTATTGGCTTTATAGTTGTAAGACAATGTATCCATCTCTTCATGTCATTGCAAAAAATACTTATTAATTGTAGCTACGTCCGTTCCATCTGAACGTTTGTTCTCGAAAACTGGAAATATTGTTACGGAAAAACGAAACAAATTATCGTCTGAACATTTACAGTGTATGCTATTCTTAAACTCCTTATCTATGCATGAGTGGAAAATTGAATAAAAATGTTTTAAATAAAAATTCTTATTTTTTCCTTTTTTTAATATCTTTACAGTTACACAATTATTACCGAAACTCTTGACAGTTGACAGTTGACACCCTGAAGGCCTGAATTGTTATGATGCAAACTTCTGAATTCTGATTTTTATTTTTAAATCATATATCACTTTTATATAATTTATATCAACTTAGGACTTAGGACGGACACTTAGGCTGATATTTTATATCGTACGAAAAATATTTTAAGCATGTTAATTGTTAATTGACTGCAAGATGCAAGACGTGCAAGATAGAAGTTCTCGAGTTTCTAGAAGTCTTCTATCTTATAGCCAATCAATACGTTTAAAAAATTTGTCATACGACAAATAAAATATTACGTCCTAAAATATGTTAAAAATTTAAATACTTCGCTCATTACATGCAATTTTCGGATCGATTCTTAAGAAATCGATTCTTCTAGTCCGATTTTATTAGTGAATCGATCCTTAAGAGATCGATTCTTTTAGTCCGATTTTATTAGTGAATCGATTCTGGTCATTCCGATTCAAGATCGATTCAAAAATCGATTTTGTTAAAAAAATCGCCCATCACTACTAACGATATATATATTTACAAATGTTTCTTTTTGTTTATTACAGCTCTATGGCTGCTCAGATATATAATTCTGAGAAATCTAATGTGGAAAACGACAATGGATTGTACGTAATGTTTTAATTTACAATTATTATTATTTTTATTTACACAATTTTAATGTTTTTTTGTTCTAGTGGAGAAATAATTTTGGGGCAAAATTATCAATCCCCAGTGGCATCCCCGAGACGACAATCAGATGAAATATCAGTTGGAATAAAATCGCTGACACACGCTAACGATTCTAACAAAAATTTGCCGAAGCTGACAGACGTTAATAATTCTAACAAAAATTCGCCGAATCCGACACACGTTAACGATTCGAACAAAAGAGAAGAGCAAAGAAACCGCAATTTTCACAATAAAGAAAGTTCTTTTCGGCGAGATGATTCCTCTCACGATCGTCAATCGCGTCATAGTCATGATCGTTTGCGAGATAAGCGTAAGTGTTACGACCGCCAACCACAAAAATATAATTTTCGCAATCGACAGTCCCCAAATTCCCCTTACAATCGCTATTAT
>NW_020214097.1:6562-6919 GCF_003070985.1 Temnothorax curvispinosus
TTATTGTAAGTAACAATAATAGTATTAATAAATATACACGAGATACTTCTATAAATAAACAAAAAACAAATGATATATATGTATTATAGATGCTCGTGGTACACGTGCCGGCAAGTGGGTGCAACTCAGGCGAGAAAGGGTGTTGAAGCACTTGGTCAATGTTCTAAGTAGATAGGTATGTACTTGTATATTACTACTTCACAAAATTTTAAAGTAAAGTACATACATGCATACGTGTGCATGCTTTCTCTCTCTCTCTCTCTCTCTCGCGCGCGCGCGCGCTTACACATACACTGACACTAACATCGTTCATAAAATTTTTATAAATTTGTAATTATATATATATATATATATATA
>NW_020214098.1:0-2994 GCF_003070985.1 Temnothorax curvispinosus
ATATCTCACCGCAGGATTATCTTTCCGCATGCGCTCAGAAAGTTGCGGCTCATTTCGAGAACCACCGGAGAATTTACAAACAAGTCTGCTTCGCAACGTCATGTTTAAAAAAGAAAAAATTATTCTATAACATATAGTACTTTACAGCAGATCTGTTATATGTGTATTTTATTTGCGAATAATTAACCACTTATATTGCATCTAGATCTTCGACTCGAGTGAGAACAATTTAACATCCGTAACTTTCAGCGTAAAAAAGAAATTCTAGCTCATAGTCCTTATGCATATTCAAAATACTGCCGGGTTTCGCCGATCGCTTTTCTCGTACAGGAAAGTGGAGCACGCGATTGTCTTGTGCAATATGTCGTGCAAGTAAAGAAAACAAAAAGACATAGGAAGCGGTGCGATAGTAGCCGCGAGCACAATAACACGCATTGTGATCAATCGAGGATGCTATCGTCGTACACATATTTGATAAAGCTACTATTAAATGATACACCTTATTGAAGTTGCTCAACTAAATCTATAGCATTCCATTGAAAAAATGATGATGCAAGACAAGAGATTCAATATATCTCGTATTTTTTAAATAAGAAAAATGATTTGTGCTAAGGTGGATGCTTTATCCTTTTTTGTATATTTAGTACTATATAACAGCATTTATTTCTTTTTTATTTTTTAATTACATTTCTCTTTCAGATATTCTCTCAGACATTTAAAATTCTTACTCTAATATAGAAAATAGTCTATTTTCGAAAATCAAATAATATTTAGAAGACTATATAGAATCGAAAAGGCCAGTGGCGACTTAACGAACGGGGCTCGATGAATTATACTGCTCGTCGCCGCGTCGTTGCCAGCTGGACTGAGAGTTCTTACTGTTTTCCTTCCTCTGGCCGCGTGTCTTTTTTTCCATGCAATTTGCCGCGGAAGCATTAATATACCGCGAGCTCCGTTCAGAATGCGTCTGACGAAATGGCGTGCGGCGCAACTCATCGTAATTACCAGTGAAGCACGTCTGCCGCGACTTTTCAGCGATTAAATCGCATCGAGCAAACGAACCGCGTGAAAGTCCGCGTTGAAAGCGATCGTTTTTCCGATAGACCGATTAATGCCATTAAGAATAATGCGATTTTATGATTATGCGATTATAATCGCATTGACTTTACAATATCATGTTACTTTTGAAATCGGCAGGGAATAATTTTACGATTTCGTAAATCGTCCACGAAGCACGTGTATATTTCTCGAACGTAGTGACAAATGGATCTCGCCTGCTCTATTTTCGTTTCGACAACAAGACAAAGAGAACGTAGTTAGACAGCTAATAAACGTCTCCAGACGTTATATCGCTCCTCGCTAACAAATACTCAAGTGCGCTAATAAATTTTACTGGAATGCGCGAGATAAAAATATTCTCCTGGCCTAAGAGAGATGGTGCCAAAGCGTGTCCGTCACGGGCAAACACATTTCGTCAAATTCCTTCGCGAAATTTATCTTTTGCGCGAGAAGCAACAATATGATTTCTCGACGGGAAGAGGGAAATGCACATGCGGCACATGCACAAATAGACGCCGAAGGCAGAGAAAGTGAGTGGGTGACACGGTGGATTTTCTTCCGTGACTTTGCTGCTCGCGCGGTCTATGCTATCGTTGGAGAAAATATAGAGAAAATATAGAGAAAAGTTAGGAGAAAAGTTAATTTCTTGTTAAATAAAATTTTGAAAAAATAATAACTATAAATCCGGACCTTAAACGCGACACGATAATCGCGGGCGCGAATTTGTGTAATTGGAAGTAGGCGACTGAAAGAACATTTTAGGATTTCAGATATTTATCTCTGACTTTTATTACAATTACAGCTTCGAATATCCGATATTCAGTATGTGTCGACCAAAATGTTAGAAAGGACGATAAACGTGTAAAAAATTTGGCAGAATTAATTTGAAAATTTGAAAAGTTATTCTATTCGTTTCATCATATCTCGTAATATCATATCAAGAAGCAAAGCCTGAAAGCAGTTCTCGTTCTTCCTTTTCTTCACCATTAACGCATTTCCTTACATACTGTGGTCTCATAGATCGTTGGCGGAAGCGCTTCGACCAAAGAAATACGGTCTTCTGCGAGCGTGCGGTCAAAGCTGAAATTAGCAAATACTTTACGCGGAACAATTATCGTCTACATAAAGTTTACGTACGAGTCACCACTTTCTACGGAACGCGTGCCATTTAACTAATTCACGTTCGCCATTATTTCCGTCGTTTTCAGTAACTAAGTTCTTCTCTTCTTAATTTAACCACTTTAATCTATTTTAATTCATTTGTCACAGACCGCGAGTTATCATTATAATTCGCGGTAATTTACAATATTTACATCAAATTGAAGAGAAGAATGGTGACGCGAGATAACGAAGGTACAGGAAAAGTTTTATTAATGCGCGCTTTCATCCGTCAGACTCGCATAGGAAGAAATCCGTCACCGAGAATGATTTCCAAGCCGCGGCTTCTCATCCTGGCACGCTACATCTGACTTGTGACGTTATGACTCACGCGTGCGATTATGCTGTTATTAGAACGTGCATACGGGCAGTTATCAAGCTCGCGTCCTGCACGACGTTTAAACATCACAGAAAATCGTAGATCGCGGTACTGTAACAAGCGTGGAGCGCTAATGAGAAATTTACGCCTACCTCACGTTCCGTGCCTATCAATTAGCGGACTGTTAGCTTGATTTTATCGAGGCTTAATGACGCCGCGAGAATTCCCGTGGTGAGGTAAACGCGGAGAGCGCTAGAATTCCTCTGGAAATATTTCGCTGCGTGCTCGAGCTGCGAGGCTGGCGAAACAGCGTGATCTTTTTATAAAGACCATCGCGCGGCACATGTTGGCGCCATAAGCCAGCCCAGCCACGTGGTCCATATCCTTTCGCAATGCAGATCTGAATAATGTAAGAGATAAATCGAAATTTTGCGCTGTTTATTTTTCTGAAAATAGCG
>NW_020214099.1:0-5458 GCF_003070985.1 Temnothorax curvispinosus
TTGATTTGGAACATTATATACTTTATTTTTCATTTGTACTTGCTGTTCATTTTTGTTCTTTTTGTGGTCGTCTCGTTACCTCGCGCGATACCGCGCTACCGCGTGCTCTCGAACAATTCCATAATTATTATATATGTTAAAAAAAAGTAAAAAAATAAAAAGAAGCACCGGGAAACGAACCTGGGCTAGCGTATTAGCAGTCAGACGTCCTGCCGCGCTGCTACGGGCTGTTTCGAGACTGAGTGCTACCGCACGGGTATATAACGCTGACATCTTATTTTTCTTTTGCATTTTTCTCTTTTGTCTTTCTCTCTCTTTCTCTCTCTCTCTCTCTCTCTCTCTCTCTCTCTCTCTCTGTTTCTGTAAATTGTGAGATTTCGTAGGAAAAAAATAGGATACACATTATATGGTAAATGTGGGGTTGTAGGTTAGGATTAGATTAAGGTACGTCGTTCCCACAAATAACGAAACGTTCAATTGGGTATGATCTCGCTAGGTTTATTCATGCTCTCTGTACAAAATAAATATATCTTCTATATGAATGTGTAGATGGTCGTGTGTGTTGGTGTAAGTTATCTTTGTGTAGTGTAATATATGCATTATTATTCTTTAAACAATTGTTTGATAACTGATTTTTTCTTCTCGCAAATAATATCGCGCGGGACTACCAGGTTTCGTCCGGGAGCCCTAGGCTTGCCTTTCGGAGTGGACGGAATGGGACTCAGTCAGGTCTGATGAAATCGTGGTCGTGTAGCCGTCTTAAAAATGTGATCTGTTTGAGTTGCCACAGAGTTCTCCAGATCGATAGGATGAAGAGGGCGTCGGACACGTGGAGCTCGTGGTGGAACGTCGATCGGATAGAGTTTCCACGGTAGGAAGGTTTCTATCCTGGAGATTGGTATAGAGTCCCTCGCCTGGATCTCAGGAGCTGGTATGTCCTTGGGAGCCGGAACAGAGATGGGTACGAGCTTCCAAGGTAAGAAGGTTTCTACCTTGGAGGTTAGGATCGGATCCCGCGTCGTAGCCTCAGGAACAGGAGCTGGTGTAGGGCTCGGTAGGACTGGAGTCGGACTTGGAATGGATGATGATTTGATTTCCACCGATTTCAGTTTTGCTGCAGTGTTGGTGCGCGCCGAACTATCCCGCCGATCAATACTCATGCCGCGCGCCGATCGATATTATGCTACTATCCGTGCTGCGCGCCGCGCGCCTCGCGTCACACTATTCGTGTAGCGTATGTACAGTCGCACGCACGTGGCGGACAGCTGACCGCCACAGTAAATATATTTGTAACAATGCGCCCCAAAACACATCATTCCCGGCGAGCATCAGCCGGATGCCGCCGGGCGAGACAAGGCACGATGTGTCTTTTTTTAATTGAATCATCTCGCGTATCAGTCCGCGAACGGACTTATCGTGGCAACCGACTCGGAGCGCCGAGCGGTGCCGAAAACGGCCGAGAGCCACCGAACGCAATCGCGGCGTCGGGGCGCCGTACTTCCCGAACGCTCCACCGCTCCATCCCAGCGCGCGCGATTGCCGTCGCGTATACCCCCGCCACGCCGACACGCCACCGCGGGCGTATATAAACCGAGCAATGTTGCTAGGTTTTAGATTCCGCCGTGAGCCAGCAAACCGATCCGACCGATTCTCCGCTGCTCACGGATCCCGAAATCCCACAGTCGAACAACCAGGGGGTAGAGAGTATTCTCTGCCTCTGCCGAGTGAAGCATCTAGGCGGTTGACTCGAACTTTTATACGAACACCTGTGACACCGGAGTGAACCAGGGTAAGAGAGTTCTTCTCTTACTCGCCAAGGGTCTTGGCCACCCGGTGCCGCCTCCCGCCTACACGAATCGATGCGCCAGGAAATAGAGAGTACTTCTCTATCTCCGCTAAGAATCTTAGCCGCTCGATATCACGTCCAATCGCGATCCAGCGCCTTACGCGCTCACTGCCGCCGTTATCCAAACCTGCGATACCGCGTCACCCACGCCGAAATACTTCAGCGAGCCCGCACGTCCGCCGATCCGCGAAACTCCGCGATCTCCGTGTATCGTCGCTTTACTAGGTGTCCGCAAGCCCCGTGATATCTGTATATCACCGTCGTTGTAACCGCGTCCGCGACCTAGTACACGTATCCAGCGACTCCGCGATATCTGCATTTCACCGCCATTACAAACTGCGTCCGTGATCTATCACACGTAGCCATCGACTCCGCGATCACTGTAAACCGCCGCTATCGTAGCAGCGACCGCGATCTTTTGTACATATTCACCGCTCCCGCGAGCATCTCTATGTATTCACGCGTAATTGAATAAACCTTATTTTGTTTTGTTATATTTTAACCGAGTCTTGTGTCTTCCTCCGCGCCTACTCCGAACCCTGACCAGCCGCAAGCTAAATCCGCGCTTTGGAAGCTAGGTTGTTTTATATTTCTTTATTGTGAATAATAAAAATAAAAAACAGGGCCCAAAAAAAACAAAGATTTTAAGCCCTTAACAATTTTAATCGGTTTAATAGAATTTTGGAGACGGCCCTGTCCCGGTTGACATGAAACGTCTCATATGTAAATAATTTTTAATAATTTTATTTCTTACTTTAAAAAATAAAGAAGTTTGTACAATTTAATAAAACTTTGCTCTCTTTATATAATTTATTTCGAATAAATTATCATAAAATCCCGACTATTACAAGTCATGAACAACAAATAAAGAATGTATATATTATTTTATCTATAGATAATCGAATTTGCAATGCTTCTCTATAATAAACTTATAGTATGAATTAATGTATTTTTCACGGTGTAGAACAGCTTTATGTTTCTATGACGATTTAATGGAAATAAATGTACCATTTAAAATATATAAATGTTTAGAAAATTATTTTTTATTAGTTATTTATCTCAACTTTTATTATATGATTTTAATCACTCAACGAAATGTTAATAGAAATAATATATAAATTGTTTTTAAATCGAGATATAAAAATTAGACAATTTCGCTTTTTCTATGAAATCGTGTAATATTAAAAAAATTAGATTTGTGTTGCTTTTTCGAAAATAAAGTTTGCAAACTTTTGAAACATATAGATCATTACATACAGATATACCGCAAAAATAAGTTTATGAAAATTTTTCAATTTTAGATTTTTTAATGTCATTTAGTAATACAGTAATAAAAAAATAAAAGTCATTTAGTAATAAAACATTACATTTACAGTATCTCACTTTATAAAATTTTATATTATTTTACACCACATTTTATGTTACTCATAATGGGTGCAATTTTTTATTTAATTTTTTCTGTAAGTGACACAAATATATAGCCCTACGTACTTCACCTTATCTTCAAAAAAACAATACAAATCTAATTTTTTTAATTACGCGATTTCATAGAAAAAGCGAAATCGTCCAATTTTTATATCTCGATTAAAAAACAAATTACATATTATTTCTATTAACGTTCTGTTACGAAATAATAGTCATATAGACGTATTATCATGACAGTTACAATGGCCAGTAGGGTCGATTAAAGTTTTCATTGCTGTTAATTTTTATTTAATGTTTATTTTTTAAATAGTAATTTAATATTATTGGTTTTATTAAATGTGTCGTTGAATAGTACACTTATAGAAGTAATATGTACGTTGTAGAATGGAAATTTTTCTCATATCTATTCTGTACTATATTTTACAATTATATAGATGTAAATATTTTTATTTATTTTAATATGATAAACATTATATATTTGAAAATGCATGATCGATTCGACATCTGATTCTCAGCCACTGTCAACGCGGAGTTCACGGCTAAGCGACCAGGGACCGTATTCTCGAGCCTGCCCTAATGATTTTCGTATGCGACTTTCTATTTGAAAAGCATTGAATTTCGCATGCGAGTTTCATAAAAACGATTCAAGAATAGGGCCCCAGGAGCCTTAAATATTAGAGATTAAATCAGTGTACAACGGCTTTAATGTGCACTGAATGCGCACTGGTGCGTCGAACCGAATTCGCCATTATTAGTTATATAAATATCAATAATGATATATATTGTTAAAATAAAAAACTTGTAAATTCATAATATATATATGTAATATAATAAATGGATTATCCAACTAAATGTGTCCACAAAGAAAAGTATCAGGTATCCTTGTATGTAACTAGTATAAATGCATTTTACTGTAGCACGTCAACATTTATAAGTTATATTTTATTGATTTATTGTGTAAATTTGTATACAAGTTCGTGTATAGAAAGATATTACAAATATATACGATACAAAGCACACAAAATATTACTAAATTTATGTGTATAAAGATGCTGCAAAATTACTTCACTACTCCGGTAACATTGATTCTGAAAAATGCAATTTCCAAATGCCTGATTCATGTGGCCTATGTAGTGGCTATTTTTAGTACACACTTATCACAACGCACAATGCACATTGTACAATCTTATATTTTGCAATGACATCTTATATCTTTGAGCAATCGCTTATAATGTCATTTAGATAAGATATTGTTTACATTGCAAAATACATTTGTATGGTAAACTGCATATATATTACTATACGAGGAACAATAAATGAGAACACGATTCGCAGAAACTACCGTTGAATATACATGTTATGCGTACGCTAATAGTCTTACACAGTTTAACTATATAATTATCAAACAATTGTGTATAAGGCATATAAATTCCGTTACTCTCACTATGAAAGACTTTGTATCACGTTTCGCAATTTTCGTTACCGTTTCTCTTGCGAATACAGCAATCTCCGCCGTAATACTAATTGATCCGTTTCTCTTTAAATCTTTATTTAGTACGTTATGCTCCTTAATCTAGCAACACAATGCATATCTGATGATCTCGGTATCTGCAGGGCACGTATTAGGCCCCTGTCCTATGGACTGATATTTTCCGCGTAACGCGTATCGCGTTAAGAGCCTCCACCATTCACGACCGTGGCCTCCACACAAGACCTTCGTATGGTAACGTAGTGTAACGAAACGTCAGTCAACGCAGGGCCAAAGCACATATGACAGTCGTAGTCGTGGACGTAAGTAACGCACAAGCTTTGGCGTATCCTGATTTGTCAGGTCGAGGACTACGACCGTCGTATATCGCTACGCCTTTGCTATGTGCTTTGGCGGGCACAAGAAATGTATCGGTTACGGCGTTATACATACGTCAATACGTTTCTTGTGCGTTGATCTACGTTACGTTACCATACGAAAGTTTTGTGCGGAGGCTCTATAACCAATCATAGAAGTTTCGCATTTTCTGTTATGCATATTCACGCTTGTGATTGGTTACGTATACGCGGTTACGCGTTACGCGGAAAATACATGCCATATACTACGTTTACGCGAGCGTTACTTCTGCAGTAACTTACGATAATTCACTCGTTTACGCGGAGTAAATTATCGTAAGTTACTACAAAATCCCGTTTACG
>NW_020214100.1:0-2100 GCF_003070985.1 Temnothorax curvispinosus
ACAAAAATAAAAATATTAATCCCATTGCTACTTAAAAGTACATTTAACCCTAGAATCCATGACTCATTTTTTTGACCTTCTAATCCATGACTAGGGGCAATATCGACCCCACGCTTTATTTGATCGTAAAACCGGTCCTATAGAAATAAAGGGCCTTTAAACCTACATGAATTTCTTCGTTTTTTAATAACGAAGAGAATGGTATACGGTAAATTTAATTTTACTCAAGTTTAGTTAGTGAAAAATCCATTTAAAGACTGAAAAACGCAGAAAATCAGCAAAAACCTCTTTTTTTAAACAAAAATTTGTATCTTTTTTTGTAATCAACCGATTTTAAAAATTCAAACGGGGTTTTAAAGAGGACACATTAGACTATTAGAAAAAAATTGTCATCGCTATGTTCTGTTCAAAAAGTATATTTATTTGGGACTATAAAGATGAAGAAATTCGCAAAGTTGAAATACGGAAAAAGTCGATGAAAAAACCATAAAAAATTGTATTTTAAGTATTATTTCATTTTTATTTGATACAAAATAGTAAAAAATATGAAAAAAATGAAACATTATATCGCCCAGCCATTTTCTGCGAAATGTCAATCTTCTATAGGCAACGGGATTTTTACCGACTAAATTGTGTGATATTTCGTCTTAAATAATATTTATGACTATTTATGCTCAGAATAATACATGATATATATTGATTCTAGCAAAAAAATAAAATTAGCTTACCGTGACGAAACTCAAACGGCAAGTCACGACTGGGGTCGATATCGACCCCACGCCCGCTTTGCGACTGTGCTACTTCACTGCTAGCGAACAACTAACGCTGCGCCCGACATAACCCTACTTTTAGAAAGTTGAAATGAATTATGGTTCAGGTCCTGAGTCGATAATGTCACTCGCTAGCTCAGGAGCGTAGTTCAAAGTTCGCCTGGGGTCGAAATCGACCCCAGTCATGGATTCTAGGGTTAATATTTATAAATATATAAATATAAGTTATATCTTAAATTTTGATAAATGTAACGGATTCGGCTGATGTAGTTTTTTTGCATCAAATTTTTTAATTGCATTTAAATTACACATGCTAATAGAAAATAGACTTGATATGAATGTTTATGAATTTTCTTTGTTATGTAGAATGTATATGGAATTGTCGCTTTAGGAAATATCATTAATGTATTGATTCGTTTATACAAAATCTTATGTGCTTTCTAACATTCTAATAACACGTAGTCAGCAAAGTTGAGAAAAGATGTTAGGACTTACTTCCATTTTATGTAATTTTCTTTCGATGTATTGCTCTTCCGTTAAATCTTCCATTGAATCATCCGTTGAATCTTCCATTGAATCATCCGTTGAATCTTTCCAAGCTACTGCGAATGTAACGTCAAAATGTGCGAGAAACAATTAATGTGAATGAACAAATAAACGTGGCCACTGCTAAGATATCAAATTCGAGCTCCAACTCACCTGCAAGATATATGTAGAGGTAGCGAAAACCGGCCTGAATAGCATGCGGTAGCACGTAGAAGGAACGGATCGCGACGATCGCACGTGCAGCACTACACATGTAAATAAATGCCGTGTATGTACAAGAGAAAACATGTATACTACCAATGTGCGCGTTCAGCAGACCAAGCCGCTCAGTAGCAGTCGAACATGATTGGCTCTTACTTTTAGAACCAACCAATCAACGTAGAGTGTTGGTAAGACGAACTCAACAGTTGTGTTTGCTGAACGCGGCCAATAAGAAAGAGCCACGTACATGTTATCACACATCCTATTGGCTCTTTCTTTGGTGCGTGCCCCTTCCACTTATCTTATAAATTAGAATTTCTCTAATCAGAGCCATCTGGCAAACTTAACGGTTCTAATAAAATTCTGCGAGAGAGAAGAATATACATTCATATCTGTATTCCGAAATGTACTAACAGTACTGAAAATCTATAAGATACATGTAAATTATGGATTTTCAATATTATTAATACATTTCGGAATACATTATATTTTATAATTAAGTTATATTTAACAAAAAAATTTATAATATAACTTAGGATAGGATATTCTTTATATGATTTATTTATTTCAAGTATAACTTAAG
>NW_020214101.1:0-1227 GCF_003070985.1 Temnothorax curvispinosus
GTTTCCGAGACCTAACGGGCCCACAACGCCGCCAGTACGACTGCTTACTCCGCCATTATATGCATATCGGTTACCGATACAAAGTCGAAGAGTGCGATTCGTGCGACGTCGTGATCAGAGAAATCCAGAGCCCCTCCACGTGTACCACGGGCTGTGAAATATTCTCTAACGTAAAACGTTCGGTGGAACACGAGGGAGGAGACCAATATTTGGAACGCGAATCTACGATAATTGCCATTTTCCAAACTAGAGTTCAGCACCCCATTGTTCATGTGTCCCGGACATCCAGTAAATAGGCAGCCTCCGGAGGTAGTTTCACCCCCTAGCCCTATCAGAGCATGGTTAATGACGGGAATCTGTGTCTGGTCGTTGTTTTTCCAAAATAAAACTACGGGGGTCATTATTTGTGAGGATTGCCAGCTCGGCCAATACCAGCCCTTCCGGCAAGATTTCGAAGGCGTTCTCAGGCATTTCGTGCAATACGGGCCGCGAATAGAGTTCCCCACGTGTAGCGAGTGCAGTAAGGTTCTAGCCGACTGTCGGCCCGTTTTCGAATGTTACGCATGCACTAGAGTAGAAGAACCGTTTGAACGATTTCTGACGAATCCTCTGAATCAACGGTACGGTGAAGAATTACCGAATTTAAATCTCCCAGTGAGGGTGCGGATCGGGCAAACGATTTGGTGACGAGCGTCTGGATAGCGAATCAGCTCGGTCGCAGGTATCCCCGGATAGAGCCCCTTGTCTTGACAACCCGAAAAGCGACTAGTCCCGTATAAGCGATCCGAGTACCGCCCCCCTTCGCGGCCGCGATCTATCGGGACGTAACAATATATGTCTCCTCGGTGACCGGTTCTAGATCTTCCAGCTCGCAGTCTCCGATATCCGTTAGGGACAGTGTTGTCACATTTAGTCCCTCTCCTCTGCAGTCAAAGCCCAGGAGGCCGCGCGCGGGTGCGCTAAGTACCGCCAGGATGAGTGTCACTGTCAATGGTTCCATGATGGTGTTGGGTGTGCTGCTCGACCAGTTTTGTGACCGGTGGTCGCTACGTCGTTCTTATATACTAGCCCTTAATGCTACGGGAGGGGAAATTACAATGGTGGGTGTTATGTACGTTCACTATGATTCAAACCGACCGCGCTACCGGCGTACAATAGGCTAGTTCTTTTCGGAGAGCAGTGTTACACTTCCGGCCAGGGGGCGCGGGGAGCGCGAGAGAAGCGGGC
>NW_020214102.1:0-23935 GCF_003070985.1 Temnothorax curvispinosus
CCCGTCCGGGCTAAGTCACTCGTGTTCGATACGGTATCGGGTTACCTCGGTGCTGCGGTACGGTGCGTATCGCGGCGAAAACCGGTCCAGATTCTTACCACGTTGAACATTATGTGTCTCAGTACCGTGTCTCAGCAGCGAGCGACATGAATCCCGAAAGCGCAACGTTGTGGAAGGACGGAAATTCGGGGCTGTCGTTGCTCTTCGCCACTCTGTGCATCGTCGATATTTTCGGCGTATTCCCGATAATCGCGTTACCACGATCGATTGTCCAGTGCGGTAAGATCTCGCTGCAATTTTTATCGGGCTAAGAGAAGTATCTGACGATATGAAATATTTTGCAAGAATACCGAACATCCTGAGAAATCTCTGTGATCTTTCTCAATTATGAATTAAAAATACTTACCAGAAATAAAAGAGGAATTTATACGAGAAGCTCTGTATAGCGAAAGAGAGGCTTGCTTGATTGCGAGAAGTGTTTGTAACGATTGTATATTTGTGATGACATTATATATAGCAATAAGTTAATGTTAATTAAAATAAAGAGTATCGCGTAATAATTATTGATTCCTGTATTAATCTATCAATAAAAGCGCCAGCACAAATTGTTCGTTTGTTAATGGTTTCCTATATTCCGTTTTGTTGATAGATATAATCCTTGGAATAAAAAAATTGGACATATATTAATACACAAAGAAGGATGGAATGTAATATGTACTTGTTGAAAAAATATGTGTACTTGTTATTAGGACTGTACGGAATCCCTTTGGTGCTTATTGTTCTTGGTTTGCAAATTTATACGGCCATTCTGTTGGGGAGATCATGGATTATCGCGACTGCTCTGGATCCACAGATTTCACGAAAAAATCGGTATCTCTCCACCGTCCATCTAGAATTAGAACATTTAAATGTACGCATGTCTGTACAAATTTCTCTCAGACACCTTTCTATTAAATTCTTCAATGTTTTCCACACAATAAGACATTTAAAAATGTAGATTTTACGTCTAGATATATAATTAAAATTGCAGCTATCCTCTCGCCGCTGTGACGGAATTAACGATGGGGCAGCGCGCACGATCCATCATTACTCTGCTTTTGGATCTGACGGTTTTTGGTTGCGGCATCCCGAATTTGTTAGTCGGTAGGTAAATAGGTACCTGCAATTATACTCATGGATTAAAACACAAAGTAACAATCATTTTTATTCCGTTCAAAAATTTGTTCTTTGTGCTCGACATGATTGATACGAATGCAAAGAAGAATATCCTCTTAATTATATTGCATTTTTTAATAGACTTTTCTAAGATGTTATGAGATATATCCTGCATATCATTTTGTTAAACGCAAATGATTTTTCAGCTTCACAGAACTTGCATCTGTTCGGGCTCAAGATATCGGGACAACGTTTTGATCTTTCCTTCTGTTATTGGCTATTGATAGTCGGCCTTTTACTTTGCCCGTTAATGTGGCTGGGCAGTCCGCGAGACATGAAGTAAGTCAGTAAACTGTTTTTCATATTATTATAATTCGTATACACCGGAAATGAATACTATTTATTGAATTATTATAGATGGATCGCAACGTGCTCTAGTATAATGGTCGCTTTAACAGCGATATTAACGTGGTGGAGCATTATAACTGATGACCGAACATCTGATGTCGCACCAATTGTCACTTCTCCAACGTGGGATAAATTTATTTCCGGGTACGTGCAATTCCTGTATCACACAAATATACATTTAGCAAGAGCTTTTTCCATAGTCAAAGTACATCATAAAATAATTAATATTATAGTATAATATTAAGTATAAATTTGCCAAATCAAACGATCTATTAATTAATTATTTAATAATTACTTGAACGAATTTTCAGATATGGTATGCTAGCCTTTCAGTTCGATGTGCATCCTACTTTAATGACGATACAGGTTGATATGCGCAGTCCTCGAGACATCGATAAAGCTATCTTCTTTTCTTTCATGGGTAAAAAATAGCGGAAAAAATTATTTCTTGCATTTTGTCTCTGTATACTTTGGGGCGGAGTCACAATATAAAATATTTTTCTTCCATTTATTCAAATTTCCACTTTTTATAATCTTAAATAATTTCGCATCTACTTCCTCAATATTGAAATAATATTTTATAGCTCCGAGCGTTTTCTTTTCTTGCAACTCCTCTCTCTGTTAGCATTATTCCTTACATTAATTTTTGTTTACAATAGCAAGCGGATCGCTGTTCACCATTACTACTTGCCTAGCCGTGTGGAAATACGGCGGCAATACGACTGTCAATATTCTTGAGGCTGTGCCATCCGGATCGATTGCAAATATCGCCATTCTATTAGCCGCTCTTCAGTTATGCTTCTCCAGCGTAATTGGCTACTCGGCACTCTTTCAACATCTGGAGGATCAATGGAGCGTACAAAGAAGTAAAGAAACTTTACATTTAACTGTGATTTAATTAAAACCATAATTAATTTACCCTACTATTATGTTGAATCAGCTTTTGGATGGAAACGATGCGCCATGCGATCGGCGGTAGTTTTTCTCAGCGTGGTTGTAGGCGAATCGGTATCGCGATTCGACATCGTTATGGCTCTGATCGGTGGCTCGTTAACCGGATCATTGGTCTTTGTTTTACCACCTCTAATATACGCTCGAGCATTAGCTTTAAAGAAAAAATCGAATCATATACCAACTGTCGAGGGACGAATTTATTCTGGTTCTCGCAAAAGACTTAACGGCGAAGAGCAACGTTTGATGGATCCCGGAGCTCATTCCCGTTCAATTTACTACGGTTTCCTGAGTGCCACGAATAATCCTCGCAGGTATCGAATGCTTAGATATATCTAAATACTTTTTTTTTTATTAATTAACTCTATATGTAAATTGAAAAACTTATTTTTCCAAAGCATGTTATCTTTGTTAAATCCATTCGACCTACATTTAGCGTTTTAATATTGAATTTTTACTAGCTACACGTATCTCTACTTCGACGACTTAGATGACGAGATAAATTCACATTTGAGCGGCGAGTCCGCTGATTGTTACGAGGGCGAACGCAGGGACGAAGCCACTCAAATTCCAATGACTAAAACTCGTCAGGAGGACCAGCCGCTTCTTATCGATGCTACAGAGCCAATCGGAAGTCGAATCAGGAGGTCTACAGGTGATCCGCAAGAGGAGACCGCAGGAACGGTTGCAAAGAGGAAGAAATTATGGAATCTAGAAAGGATGATTAATTACTTCGGCTGCTTCATAGTAATGATTGGTATAGCGATCACGCTGTCTTCGACATATGTCAACATTTGGAATACCATACGCTACGTGCGTTTTACGCCGCCGTGCATCATTAACGCTACTGCGGACTAAATCTTCGCACAGTTTCTCAATGTTCGTTTAGTTTTACCAATTAATTGTAACGTTTGTATTTTGTATAATATCTGTCGAATATGAAGAGTGCGATAAAATCGGATGTCTTATGGGTGTGAGAATGTAAAGCGATATTCTGCAATTTATCCTCACATATTTCATTTCAATCTAGAAATTATATTTCTTTCTTTTTTAGAATATCCGCAGAGAATTCTTCTCTCTGCTATCCGCGAACAAAAAATCGGGATGACAGTCTAGTGTAGGGTGTCAAACTTGTAACCACGGAAAACCAGGTTTGAGTCCACCTGATCACAGAAATTTTAATATTCTAAACTACACCCTCCGTACGAAAAATAAAGGGGGGGGGCTCTCATGCGGAGAAACTGGGCTCCGTCTTTTGGAAGAGACGTTAAGCTGTTGGTCCACACATAGCAACTGGAAACTGCTATGTGTATCCCCCCATAAAAGTGATTTCTAGTTTTCCAAACTGGGAGTTGAGTGCCTAGGCTAACAACCTGCCCCCTTAAAAATTACTGTTAAGAAACCTGAAGGCCAAACAATTCAGAAGGCCATGGCTCGACCTACTCGACCTTGAACTGTAGCACCATTGATGACAATAATCCGCGAATAAATACAATTAATCTCATGGCGTATTTCCTTTTGGTATACAATACTTTATTTCTATCATTTGTCTGTCTGAAACTGGCTTATAAAGAGCCCCTCTGCTTGAACACTAATACATCACTAGTATTCTTATTTGGTTCAATCGTAGGAAAATCTCACATATATATTGATATATTTAATCGTATTAAAAACACGATATCCAACAAATAGAATACATAAAGTTTAAAATTAAAATATAAAAAGCATTTTCTACTCATAAGCGCATTCACTGGTGAATGTGATGATTCTTGTTCTTACTTTCACACATAACCATTTTCCATTGTTGAGTCTTCAAAGCAAGCACTAAAAAGTCAAAATCATATTATAATTCTATAATTGTTAAACTTGATATCTTGCAATGATATTTTAAGGTTTCTGTTCACTCATCACTACTCAGATTGTGACATTCCACTTTCTGGCTGTATTGCTAAAGTTAATAAACATTATATAATATATATACTCAGATTGTGACGTCAGAAGCAAGAAAATATACAGTAAAAATTTTGCTAAATATTAAAATGGAAATACGTTTTAATAAAACAATACTTACAATCGATAGAACTGACTTGTAAATACCGAAAACTCTCTTTTTATTTCGTTAATTATGTATAATAAAAAACGAAATAAGCTATGTTCACAGCTAATGACAACTGTCAAATTAATAATATATAGAAATAAATATGATTTAATTCCTCCCCGAAACAAAAAATTAATTTTCGGTATATTTTACAAGTCGGTTCTATCGATTGTAAGTGTTGATTTATTGAAACATATTTCCATTTAAATATATTTAGTAAGAATTTTTATTGTATATTTTTTCACTTCTGACGTCACAATCTGAGATAGTAGTGGTGAGTAAACAGGAATCTTAATCGGCGTACGAACCTCATTCTCTCCATATATCGTTGTTTTTCAATTTCGATCTCCTCATTCAATACCTGCTTGAATTCCTGGATCAACATACGTCTCTCCTTCTCTAGTTCGGAAATCGTCCTTTGCACATAGCAGATTTTTCTCTCTATTTCACACCTTTCTGCGCTTGGAGTTTGCTCTTTATTTTCTGTTCCGAAATGAAATATATAAAAAGCAAAAATACAAACACAAAATCAAATAAAACGGTATACCTTGCTGCTGCTTCCGTTGATGTTGTCGTGTGATGTAACTCTTCAATGTATGTTTTACTTTTTCGTCAAAAGATGACATATTTATTACAAAAATAATCTCTCGTAAACTTTATTAATCTTGCCTAATCACTATATGATTTATGAACATTGCGCTAATCATAGATCTGTCTTTTGTTCTTCATTCCAGTATTATGCTTCGTTTTTCGTGGAAAAATCGCCAGCGTACTATATTAAAAATCGGTGGTCTGGATAATGACTAAAACCTAAAACCGATGAGTACGAACGGTACGTAAGCCGGTCAAACTAATAAATTATGTACGTATAATAGGTCATATGTGAATGATAAAAACAAATAATGAATAAAAAAACTTGAAAATTGTTAAAGCAACAGATTTAGTAGGCCAGCAGCTCGCCAAGAGACAACGCACGTGTAAAGCATGCTTCGTGACACGTGTACTTCGACCAATAACATTCAGGCGCTTGTAACCAATAGCAGACTTCGAAACATTCTTTGTTCTCACACTTATTGGATACCTATACCGCGTGCTTCATGTCCTCCTTAATTATTTCTTATTCTATTCGACATTTATAATCTCATTATTAGCGTTGCGGAAACATCGTAGAAATCGATAATTTTTTCGATTACGTTTTTAAAATATTAGGAAAATATCACACAATGCAACATTCGATCATTTTTCTATATCTAATATATATCTGAAATATCTTAGAAATTTTATTTTACGACGTTAAACGTATGCAATTTATTATTTTGATTATCACGTTTTATGTGTCCGATGATTTTAATATTTTGAAAATCGTAATATATATAGGTACTTCGAATTGCATGGAATGTGTTACGATGAAATCGAAATGTACTGCCATTTTTTGACGGTATGTTCAATGAATTATTTGTAATACGTATTAAAATTACCGCATTGATCGATCCCTTTATGCTATGTACTAGAATCGATACAATGTTTTAAAATATGTAATTGTCCTGAAAAGAAAAATACGAGAATATAGAATTAAGAAAAACTGCCAGAAGCCCAAGCTGTACGAAACCTTTGAATTTTTCCATATATTTAGTACCGGTCTACAATAGGTGTTTTAAGCCCTAAGCCTTAAGAAATTGTTCAATCACAGTTGAATTTGAGGAGAATAGTTGACTGTGATTGGTCAATTTCTTAGGGCTTAGGGCTTAAAACACCTATTGTAGATGGGCACTTATTCCCATATATTCGCGATTGCACCGCAATGGTTGTACACACGAAGTAATGTACTCGATAAATACTCGTATTAATTCGCCCGCACATATCGTGAGAATGACGATGAATTTCGGAAGATGTGGGAGTGATGAAGATCGGACGGTAGATGGAAAGGGTAGATAGCTCTGCAAGAACGTGTACAATAAGGCGCTTTATTTCTAAAAACCTCACGCTCATTTAGCATCGTATAGAAATAGTACTTCTTATGTCTAGATTGTGCGAGTTGTAGCATGGTGCGCAAGTATAAATATAATAAATTTCAGTCGCAGCTCGTCGCTCTCCGCCTCGTTAGCATTCGTTAATCTTCGTTGCCCTTTCTCGGCGGGCATGTTGAAGGGAGACCTTCCCGAGAGAACTGTCCTTTCACATGCCGTCACCGCCGCTGTCGCCGGTACCACCATCGCCGTCGACGCTGACACCGTCGTCGCCGGCTGCCAGCGATTTGCTGCCCTTATCCCGTTTGGCGTTGTGATAGAGGTAGGAGTGTACACGCAGACTGTTACTGTTCTTATATTTATTACCACAAAGCTTACACGTGAGACTTTCAAGCGGGCCGTGAATATAACGGACGTGGAGCTTGAGGTTCTCCTTGCGCGTGAACTGACGCAAGCACCACGGGCACGCGTACATACGTATTACCTTGCCATGCTCCATGCGCAACGTCGGTCCCAGCTCTGAAACGACACGTAACGTTGTCTCCAACGGTAAGCTGCTGCCGGGGATACCCTTGACGGTACGTCGTCCCTTATTGCTGGAATTCGCCGTCTCATACGTGAAATCACTCGGATAAGTCGCCGTGTCGCTCAGACCTGGCGAGAAAGATGTGAGAGAATATCAAAGATGCGTTCGATTCGATAAAGCTATCACGGAACTACATAAAGAGTGTGAAAGATGAATGTTAAATAGGATGCACATAAATGTATAAGAAAAAGAGAGAGCGAAAGAGAGAGGGGGGGGGGGCGAGGGAGGGAGAGGAAGGGAGGGAGGAAGGGAGAGAGAGAGAGAGAGGGGGGGGAATCAGAATCGTCATTTATTAGACGCTCTGGGACTACGTCCCCTAAAGCGTCGAAACTAAATTACAAAAAGAGTAGCAAATTAAGTATAAAACATTCTCATGGATTCATATATAAGAAGCAGTTACAAAAAAAAATATAAGAATAAAGAAAACAAAGAAAATACAGATAATATAAATGAGACGTGTTACTACATTATCTTAGAGCTTACAACTAAAAAGAAAAAGCCATAACTGAAAGATAATTTACAAAAGCCATAGAATAAAAGATAGTTTACACTATAATCTCAAGATACGCTCAGATCTGCTGACGGAAGTCTCATGCACCTAAAGACGAAAATTGCGAAAACAGGAATTCATATAGTTTGGTCTTGAAAGAGCCGATACACGTCGCGTTGCAAATGTCAGAAGGGAGAGAGTTTCACGGCTCGGCAGCGGATAAACAAAAAGATCGCTTATAGAATTCAGTACGGCAGAGCGGAAAGTTTAGGGCATCAATCGGAGCTCTAGTATGGCGCTGCATACTTTCATGCCTAAATGTAAAATTGCTGTAGATAACTTGCGGTTTTTTCTTCCTGAGTACCGAGAATGTCAAGGGGGGGGGGGGAGGGAGAGAGAGAGAGGGGGGGGGGAGGGGGGGGGGGGGAGAGAGGGGGAGAGAAAGAGAGAGAGAAATATTAGATCGCTGCGAAAGACTTATATTTGCCAAATAAAATTAAAAACGCAATTTCAGTAAAGTGGAAGCAAGATCATAGGCTTCCCTCTTTCATGTACAGAGAAATCTTTCAATTCAATCTTCAAAGAACTCAAGTTTCCTAAATTTATTTAATATAAAGTTGGATAGGGAAGCGACAACTAAATTTGCACCAATCTAATACTTATAAGCAATGTGCAATATGTGCATAGCAGAGATACGACTTCTGAGATATTGAAAAATTAACTTATACGATAAAAGAAGGCGAGGTATGACTTGTATATTTACATTTAAAGATTGATAAGAAATATAAAAAAGATGAATGATGCAATTTGTATTTTTCCTGTAACAAAATCGCTTCATTCATTATACAGTCGAGTCATCATCTAAAGAGATAAGTGACAAATTAGCATGAGAACGAATAGTTTTGCGATTTGAAAAGAAACAGAGGATAAGACCATCGTCAGCGTAGAACCAATTCACGAGTACTGGGATATGAAACTAGCCAATATATGATCCGCCTGCAAAAAAAGTATCTTGCGAATTGGTTCTCTTTCCGTACATGCTGCTGAACAAGTTGAAGAATGTGAACGACAAGCGAAATGCGGTAGAAGTGTAAAACGTACCGAACGGCTGAGTTTGTGAATTCTGATTGTAGGGAACTAACTGCGTATCTGGCGTGATATCTGTAAGATAACATCGCTTTCTCTAGACATTCATGACCGATGAGATGAGGTGCCTGATGAACTTATGCAGAGTATAACTCGAGGAACATCGTTTGCTCGGATTTGAAACACCCATTCGCGTGAACATGCAAACGTGATATTGCGTTGATCACAGAGATTAAATTGACTTTAACCCCCGGCGTTGCGGTTCAACGAACTGATTTTACATGTGATAAATGACCATATTCCTTGCTAAATCGTAATGCGTTAGAAATTTGATAGAGAAACCAAGTCGCTTGTTGGAAGGATGGCAATGAGATAAAAAATGTCCACGCTAGAAATACCGGGGGTTAATTATTCAGTACGTAAAAGTGCTTAGGAGCTTGCGTCGCAGTCAAACATGTGATAATGAGTCTCAATAACAAAGTATACATCTATCCGTGGCAAGACTTGAGTGCGTCAAACCTTTGGGGCGCCGATACTGCTGGTACAGCAAACTTTTCTCTTTGCCGAAGGGCGTTTCAGCTCCGGATGACGTTCCGACGACGTCATTCGATCTACCGTTAGCGTTGTCTTTAAAGTACACGAGATGCCGACAGGATGGGGGGGAGAATCACTACCTTGTTTCGGCACGTTCTCGTTGCCGGTATAGAGTATTTTTTCCGCCGTGTATCTGTATCCCGAATCCGTGTCCGTGTCCATCGTGTAATCCAGCGGTTCGTGCTTGGTTGACTGTGGCTGACTCACGTCGGACGTGCAATCCAACGGCTGTTCTTCGCACGGCGCATCCGTACTTCTGCTCCTCTCGCTGAATGCCGTCCGTGCGTCCGGAGCATTGTAGTCGGCTTCAGTGCAACTTTGCCAGTGGCAAGTGTCAGTGACAGTTGATGTTTGTACGGTAAATGGTCTTTCTCTCGTCGAGATATCGTCTGTCGAAGTGCTCTGCCTCGTTGTCGACTGTTCTTTCACGATATGCGTCAGCCTGCCGAATGTGGAAACGTTTTCATCCGTACCGCTAGGATCGCATTTGTCCCTCTCCATCTCATAGAAATCACGATCCTCAAAGTCCTCGTCATTCTTCCCAAGACTTTCTCTGAATCTCTGCAATGCAACAATCAGCTCTGTAAAAGCACCGTACACTCTCAATATATTTTATTCGAGTTTATATAGAAATTGATTTGGAAAAGGAGTAACAACTTTTATAAGTAATAGCACCCTTTCTCACATTCCACACATTGTTACTGTAACATTAGCACTTTCCCAAAGCACTCTATATCTTTGCAAAAATAATTCCAGCCGTATAGCGAACCTCATCTGCTTCTGTAGTCAGTCCTTTTATTTGTAGAGCCTCTGCAACTTTCAAAAAACCAGCAATATCCTCCTGCTTGATATTGACCTCCCCTTGATACATGAAATGCAGCATAGCTGACAAATCTCGATAATTGACATCTTTCAGGATGACAATAGGATGCTTGCATGAGTTTCCCTGTGTACAACAAATCACTGGAGCTTCAGCAGAAGCGCTCCCACAACCGTTGCTACTAGAATAATATACCTTGAAAAGCTCTCGGAAATACGTGCTGCAGACCGACAATATCAGCTTGTGGGCTCGCAGGATCTGACCTTCGGCGGCCAACGTGACGTCCACAAGGTGCTCGTCTGTCAGCAAAGTGTACAAACCCGAAGACAAGTTTGTGGGGAAGCTGTTCCACACCAAGGAGAATTGTTCGTCAGACATTGTTCCTACGTGAAAGACATCTCGTATACTCGGTAGAAAAGCAAGAGAACGTTAGATAGCCTAGATAATTCGCGAGTGCCGCATCAGGCTGCTTCTATAGCTACCTATGACGCACTGTCATTACGATTGTCAATGCATGAACTGCTATATTACACTATGCTATGTTACACTTGTGTCGTTTGAAATTGGATAACGTTATCGGTACAGTAACCACAATTTCTTTACCTTCGATGATTCCGTGTTTACAAGCGGAGGAAGTTAACCTTGTAACAAGAATCCTCCCCGCGACAATGACTATAACGATGACGACGAAACTAATTAACTGACAATGCTTTCGACACTGCTCTATAACATTGTCAGATCGTTTATATCGCAAGTATAGAGCTGCACTTCAAGTATTCGAGGCCTGACTGATCGTTCGAGCACCGTAAAAGTAGTAGCTGCAAGGTGCAAGATGCAAGACTGTGCTCACTGTGCAAGACGCAATCAGAAACAGTTTAGAACGCGGTCCCGCGCGCGGAGGCCTGAGTCACTTCGATATGCGCGAATTACAAAAGCGGTGCGCCATAAATCATGCGATCTTCGTCGCGCTCCGAGATGGCGACGCGTGCACGGCGTGCAATCTCGCGCAATGGCGCCGCAACCAACAATGACCAATAACAATGCGGTCGAGATATGATATATATCAACGATATTTAAGCGGAGAGCACGGACTTTTGCATAACGCATAATGCGTAAGCATAAGAAAATTGATTGGTCTATTTCTTTATGCACATGTATATGGACCAATCAATTTTTTTATGCTTACGCATTATGCATTATGTAAAAGTCTGTGCTCCCCGCTTTACATATTTTACACAAACACATATATAATATATATACAATACAGGATCAGTTTTATTTCATATGTGCCAATTATCTCCGTTAATTATCTCAATCAGAAAGTATCGGTTTATTGGAAAAATGTTTCAGATAAAAAAAAGTTGAAGGGTTCGAAGGAAGCCAATAGACGATTTTATTAGATTTTAGGTCCGGGATCCATGTTGAGTCCAGTAGAGCCCAAGTCGAACTTTTTAAATAAAAACCCACCCCCATTCTTGAGGGGGTAATTGGCAGAGATAATTGGCATACGAAATAACACACCCTGTATATATTTTAGCTTTAATTATACACAATATAATAGGCTGCGGTCCACTTGACGCTATTATACAAATGCTTTGGAGCGTTCTTCTTCTCCTTCTTTCTTCATTGAAAGAAAAGAAGAGGAATGCTTTGAAGCATTTGTAGCGTCAAGTGGACCGCGCGCGCGCGCGCGCACACACACACACACACATCTATAGTTAAATTCATACATATAATATAATACGTGATTGAGGAGGAATCTGCAATATTCCGGAAGGTGATAGTATTGATGATTCTAAGGGTCATATGAACATGGGTCCTATTCCTACTATTACCAAGATATTCTGGTTATAACGTGAAAAAAGCACCATGCGTATGGAGGGATAGAAATAAAAGACAAAGACTGACAACGTTTACACTACCTTCTTCAGTTTTCAGTACAGCATTGTCAGTCATTTGATATTCGGTCGTGCAACAACAACCAAGGCTGACAACACCTAAGGCTGATAGTAGAGAACGAGACGTTATTTGCCTTTTCACGTTATAACCAGAATATCTCGGTAACCGTTAGGAATAGGACCATGTTCATATGACCCTTTTTGCTTAGAATCATCAATACTATCACCTCCCGAAATATTGCAGATTCCTCCTCAATCACCCTGTATATGAATTATTATATAATTATATAACTCAATAGGCTCAACTGGGCATCAATGTAATTTTCTACAAACGTCTTATAAAATAAGATACAAATAACAACAGAACTATTCTGTTATTGCACAATAATCTCTCTATTAATTCCTATTATTAATATCTATTTATACTTGTAAGATATAATTCTTCATTCTTCCTCTCTAATATTTAAATTCAGAGTGCCCTGAATAGTTTCTAACCTTTCCATGAATCTTTCTTCATTCGAAATATAATAGAGTTGATCTCAAAGAGAGAGATCTGTGAAATCCTGATTCATTTCAGAAATCACATTCGATTTGTGGAGCTTATATCAAACGATTAATGAAGTGCTGTCATGGCTGTCGGTGAGACGGAAGCATTTCCAGAGGCCGTAGCGCGCCTCCCAGTCGATGAAGAACAGCTCCGGCTTGTTCCAGAGAACGTGATGCAACGCAAAGTTATACTGGGACTGGATGGGAGGGTTCAGATGCGGCGCCCACTGCGCCCTTTCCATCACGATCCTGTTCACGTAGCTGTAGAACACTTCGGCCTTGTGTATCCAGCAGATGAGGGACATAATGGAGATGATCATAGCGTGCACGTGGCAGGCTACCTCCACGCGATTATTCTGCTGCTGCAGGATGATCTCCTGCAGGTTCATCGCGAGGCAAACCAGGGCAGCGGCCGTGAAGCCGCATGGTACCTCGACGGCAATCAGACACACCGTGCAGTACGTCGTTTCGAGATTCATCCTTGAGTTCATGTGGTTTATTAGACTCTTCAATAGGCTATCGTGCAGCAATTCGCGGTGCAGCTTGAAAAACAGCCTGTCTTCTTTGCGACACTGTGCGACACGCAGGTCGAGACGCGTGTGTTCGAAAAAGATCCTAGGCGTGTCGAAAATCGCACGGTTGTCCTTGCGGTCCATCAAGTACTGAAGCACCCGGTTGCCCAGAAGGCTGGTCAACCGACTAGACGAGCCCACCATTCGCATTAACAGCGGGAAGATCGTCGGCGTGAGTGTCTGCTCATATAGATCCGCCTGATGCGTATAAGCGGCAAATTCCAGGGTGCTGCCAAACTCCAGAACGAATTCGTCAGTCGTGCCTGCGGCTACTGTCCATGAGCACATGTGCTGCACGACCACCAGTAGCTGATCATTCGACAGATGCTTCATGGTGTTTCTCAGACAAACTTCCAAACCCTTCTTGAGGCTTGCGAGCGGTGGCGGCAGCGATGGCACCAAGGAAGCGGAGGAAGAAGAGTCAAAAATGGTTGTCAATCGTGCGATGATACTGGCGTGAAAGAGCCCGAGCATCCTCTCTATCGTCGCCACTGTATCCTGCGTTGCTGGCCACACATACACGTCAAGGAGCTCGTACAATACTCTGACGAGGCCGCGAGCGTCCTCGACGCCGATCTCTGGTAGCGTTAACTTGTTCCAGACTGCGTGGATGATCAGCCCGACGCTAACAGGACTGACGTCCAGTAGACTGTACATCACTTCGAAACAGAAGGTCTCGAATTTCCAGAGTCGCTCGTGGTAGACGGCTTCTACGATCGTCTCTACAACTTCCCGCGACTTCTCCGGCAGGTAGCTCTTCAGCAGGGAGTGGTAGCAGTCTCGAGCGACTCTGAACTTCCGTCGACGTTTCCATTCGCAAAACCCATCCATGTGCAGCACGCTCTCATAGTGTAACAGGATCCTCAGGAGGCACGTGACAAGTGCGCGAGGATGGCGAGACTGCAATTGCTTCTTCGTCGCATTTCTAACGATCATCGTTATCTTATCCAAAGTCTTATCCTGCTGCGCCGGGGAGTGAAAAACAGTCGACGAGAAGCTCTTAGAGATATCATCCATTCTTCGTGCGAGTTCTTCATCGGTGATCATTCGTAGAATCGATACAAAGTTGCTTAGATTTTAAGAGAAATGTGACAGAAGCCAGAGTTCCTAAAAAACGAAATACGAGATATTAAAAATAGAAATATAATAGAGAGCAATAATATGAATAATATTATATATAATACGTAGAAGAGACTGAAATTTATAAAAATATGGAATAATAAAACCAAAATATTTTATGCGGGTTAAAATTCAACTTTCAATTTTTTTGGAAGATTATAATAGAAACGTGAAATTGCAGCTTACCTCGTATTAAAAGATTCGTGTTGTGATGTTTTTCAGTGTAATTACCAGTCCACAATTTTAATGTTCATATTACCTGTCTCCTATTCTTGCCGACGTATTAAATTTAAAATAGCACGATAAAAAGATCTATAAGTAATAACGATCTATAATACATATTATTTACATAAGTACAGCGATATAATATAGCGGGACACGTCCGTAGATAAAAAACAATACTTTATTCTATATTTACAAATTCCTATACATTTATGCACATAATGTACGAAGAGTACGTCCCAAAATTCTCGATTTTACAAAGTGGACTTAAGAATTCGCGAGTCTTTAACTATATCTCTAACCCATTATTAAATATATTAAATACACGGTACTCGCATATTATTTTAACAAATGTAACAAAGCTTTCGTATTTAGAACCACAAATCACCGCCGACGTCCTCGTCCGGTTGCGGCAGCTGTTGCTGCTGATTCTGCTCTTCTACTTCCTGCTTTAATGTGGTGTTTTCGGCGTCATCGTCGCTTTCGGAAACGGCTAAGTCGTCCTGGATCTTATTTTCGCCTTTATCGTCTCTGGCCGGTAAACCAGCCAACAGAAAGTCTGACGGATCGTAATTTGGATCGACGTCCATGCTCTCATCTACGAGTGGAAAGTCAACATTTACGAGTCAGTAAAAAATTGATACAACTTTATTATCGAGCAAACAATCCAATAAAAAATTCGTTTTATTTTTGAAGAGTTATACCTCGTATTTCTTGAAACCGTTCGGTTACGCGCGATTAAAAATAGTAATAGGTTTCTCTTGAATTATCTATATTCCTGTATGGTTTCTATTTTCTTCAAAAGAGTAGATTATCAAGCAAAGCGATAGAAAAATCAATTATTGATTACTTGAAACTTTGTCTTCTTACCTTGTTGAAGCAGTTGCTGTTCGCCCATATAAAAACCGACGTTGCCTAACTGGACCATCGCCTCGGCGGCTTGCTGACTATCATCGTCCGCTAATATGACACCTTCTTCTCTGACTTCACTTAATTCCAGTGCCTCCGTTTCGTTTTGCTCGGAATGTTCGTCTGTGCCGAATGGCACTTCATCGAACTCATCTTCACTGGAGAATTGAAGATCTGTAACAGAAAGAAAGACTGTTAATCAAACTCCGATAGATACATAATAAAATTAGGATTATATTGCTTTACCTTCTTCGAGTACATCTTTCTTTTTCGAGTTTCTATCCATATCCGCTTCCATGTCTCCTTCTACATCGACAAAATCGAAGTCATCCATATTTGATTTGCCAAATGGATTTTCCGGAGAACTGGTCTGACTCTGAGCATAATTTCAATATTGAATAAAATGTAGAAATTAAAGACGTCAAGCATTAAAAAAGCGGAGATTAAGTAACGAAATAATAAAATGTGAATTATAAGCAAGAAATATATACGCTAAGTAAACATAAGAATAAATATAATCCTTACGCCTCTGTATTCAGGTTCTGTAATAGTATAGTTTTCCTCATCCTGACAAAGCCACGAGGAATCTATGTCCGCTTGTTCCATCGCCCGTTTTTGCACGAGCACTATATTGTTCTCTAGTTGCGTCAGATGTTCATCATACTAAAACAAAGTTCATCATTGTTTGTAACTATTCCAGTAATTCCTTATTCTTATTTTTAAGAACTCTTAATAACTTTTTTCATCTAATTAACATAAAAACATTTATACCTCGTCTAATGTGTCTTTACACACTTTAACCAGCAACTCCGCTTTATTTGTGAGCGGAGAGTCCTTGCCATTATAAAGCGTGCAATTCTCCAAAATCTGTTCGATATCTCTGAGAAATTCGTTACGACTGTGGTATTTGTGCGCTGAAAGGGTTTTAAAAATAGATAAATTAATTTCAAGAAAATAAATTACAATCATACAAATCTATATCTTTTATACATTAACAAATTAAAATTTCTTACCAGAAACTTTTTTAGATATTGTTTCTAGGTCCATCGGCCTCTTGACAATACTGTAATAATCCTTCACCATTTTTTTATTCACAGGTTTCATGAACGGCCATACTTCTGTCATGGATTTCAATTTGTTGTTGACAACGTTGTCCAAGATGAAGGTGAGGGCAACTTGGTCATTGTCGTCAAGAAGAGGATTGATTGCTTTCTCCAGCCTCATCAAACGATCCTCCTTTTCACCGAGCCTCTCGACGCACGTATCCAACATTCTCCTAGCGGCTACAGTCAACGAACTCTTCGTTCCATTATAGAGTGTCGAGTTCTCCACGATCTGATTGACATCCGCCAGAAATTCTTCCCTGCTTTGATATTTTTTCATTCTCAAATTTTCACGTATGGTCTGTAGATCCATGGGTCGCTGTATGATCTTGTGATAATCGGGGACTACCTGATGACAAATAATAGCACGATTTATATATATTCGTAAAAAAATATTTTTCGATTTTTAAGATATTTCCACTACACAAATATTCTATTTAAATTTTTATGTATACTTTTATATATTTATATCAACTTATATAAAGCTCTTATAATTGAAATTTAATATTATTTCAATTCGATTCATAATCGAAGTTTTTAGTTTAATCTCGTAAGTTAAAATAGCTTTTACTTTAGCATTGACTGGAAACAGGAACGGTTGCACATCGGGCAAATCCCTCATCTCGTTCAGAATGCTTTCCAACATTGTTGACATTACGACAACTGGGTCAGTCCTACGCCTGTTAACCGGCCTTTGGTGGCGTTTCAAATAATCGCAGTGGTCATCTGTGGGCGGTTTCCTGCGTTTCTTCGAATTCACCGCCTCCTTCGGCACTTTGAGCAACAATGTACGTCTCTTCATCTCCTCGGCATGCTAAAATAAACCATAGATTTTGATCAGCATTTTAGATTCTTCGGATTCCGTAATTGATATGAATATTCCTCAGATTGAGCCCTTGTCATTAAATTTTCAATATCCATCAACTCACCTTGATAAGTTTCGAGGATAGTTTCACCTTAGTGCCATCGACATTAACTAGATCCTGATCGTCGGTATTTAGCTGCTTTTCAATTTCCTCCTCCTGTTCCTCAGTCATCGCAACGTTAACCGGTGCTGTGGCAATGCTGTTCTGGTAGAGCGGACAGGCCTTGTTGGTACGCATGTGACCAACGTTGCCACAAGCGCCGCACTTAAGCTTCAGATCTGGCTTGAGTTTAGGCTTTTTGCGCTTGGGAGGCGATACCTCCGGTTTAGGATGTTTGGGTGCGGGGGTGGAGGAAGTAGAGGATTGGAAATTACAGAATGGAAGGATACTAGTTGAGGAAGTGGTAGTCGGGGTGTTAGTGTTGCTGCGATCAAATATGTTGTTGCTCGAATTGTTGATGCTGCTGCCGTTCACTATCGGCGGCCCACCCAACATACGTTCTCTCTCCTGATTCCGTTTGATTCGTCGCAACTGTTCCTGAATCCTACGCTTCTCCCGCTTCATTTCTTCCTTCTGCGCCTCGTCCAATGTGGCGAACTGCTTGATAAACGTCTCATCTTTCGAATTGCGGATCTTTATGTACGTGTCGATCACAGCAGGCTTCCTCACCAGCTCGACTCGCGTATACTCCTTACCCTCCGGATTACGGAACGTGCGGTAGATCTTTAATACGCGACCCTGCTGCGCATTGAAGTTGTTAACCGGGCTATCCTCTTCGTCGTCCTTCTTTTTGCTCTCCTTGGCCTTCTTGCTCTCCTGCTCCTGCGCCTCGCCCATCAGCATCTTCCGTAGCTCGTGCCGCTGTTGCTCCTCCCGCTCCAGCGATAGCTGCGTGCTGGTCTTTTTGTTCGACAACATATTCTCAATGTTCTTACCCATTTCCTCGATATCAGAGCTATCCTCTTCCGAGCTCTCGCCTTCGTCTGTGCTCAATACTTCGTTTGACGACAATACGCGGTTCTGCAAGTCGAAGATTCGTTGGCACTCCTCCTTGTAACGTTCTTGATGTTCGGCGATAGAGAAACGATTGCCACGTGAAAACTTCGTCATGCCCTCCTCACCGGCTTTTGCTTTCTCTGTGGACAGAGTTCGAACTACGTCGATTACCTCCCAACGCGATAACTTCTTAATCTCTTCCTCGGGTACGCCGAACTTTCGCAGCAACGCTTTTGCATTGTTCAAGGACAATCTCCTCAAGTCTGCATCTGTGCCAGTTACAGTTCTTTTTGGTTGAGCTTCTTGCTCTTCCTATCCGAAACAACATTTCATGATTTATTCTAATATGAATAATAACACTTTTAATTAATAGATACTTGTCAGAACAAACCTTGCTAATAGTTGGTTTATTCGGCACTCTAACATAAGAGAAACCTTCACCGCACCCAGTTGGATCGGCTGGACCTGCCAACTGCAGTAAACACTTTCCTTTCATGGCTTGGATGTATGCGCGCGTCGTGTTCCATGGTGCCACCTTCACCTCGTCATCCATCTTTAGCTGCATATCTTCGTCGTCATCGTCCTGTGGAGTGAACAGAAACTTCTCACCGTATCCGGCGTCCTTTAGACGCTGTTCGGCCGCAATCATGCTGAAATAAGCGCAGCATTGCTCTGGCGACACCATAGCGCGGATCTCTTCCTCCGTTGGCAATCTAAAGTCCGGTTTTATTACCCACCAATTGGAATCCATGCCTATTCAATATCAAAAGGTTTCTGAGTAATGTAAACGTTTATAGACTTGCTTAGAAATGAAATATAACAGCAACAACGCTCTTTTTCTATGCAATTTTTACTTTGCTTCCTTTCAGCTTTTATTGCAGAAAAAATAACGAACAACTTGATATTAGTTACGCACCGGTTCTTTTAAAGTCAGCGCACAGCTTCAATCTCTTCCTGATGCTACTCTCGCTGTGAGATGGGAAGGCCTTCTTTATATCATCCATCTTAATTCGTCGGGGAGTATCGCGTGACTTCCAGAACAATCTGTATATGAACACCTGTAGAAAATCTCGTACAAAGTTGTTTGCTCTCTTTGAGTTAGGTCCAGGAACTTCGTAAAGTGGGCATTCCTGTCCGGCAACAAACAAGGCGTCCACTTCTCTAACATAATATTGCTGTCTGGAAAGATTACAAAATCAATGAAAATAAATACAACATTTTGATAGATATATGTATATGTATACACAAGATGCTCCAGGATTTAACCGACAAATTGCAGAGATATTCTACAAGTGGAAATAAAAAAAAATGTTATATGAAGTTTGGCTAGAAATGCTTTATTACAATGTTATAAACAAATATTGAAACGGAATATGAAATAGGTAAAAATGGATCTCCGAAATCGCCATATTTACCGCTTCTTGATTTTTATTTATGGGGAACTTTAAAAAACGAGGTTTACAGTACAGAAGTAATTTCCCGTGAAAATTTAATGCAACGAATTAATAATTCAATTAGTAAGATGCAACAAAATTCTCAGGAAATTTGTTGCATTTGTAATAAGTTTCGTATTACATCGATGTCAAGGTGCTATTGTCATGCAAGGACATTTTAAAATACGTTACTAATTGTCATTACTAAAAGTCGGTTTATTCATACTTTGTACGTAGGAAAATCCGTTGTTATCTATATTTCATGTTTTATTTCAATATTTGTTGCCAATATGATTACTTCTGTACTGTGTAAACCTTTATCTTTTAATTTCTCATAAGTAAAGATCAAGAGGCGTTAAATCTGATGATCTCGGATATCAGAGGACCAGTTTTGCCTATTTTATGTTCCATTTCAATATTTATTCATAACTTTGTAATAAGGCATTTCTAGTTAAACTTCATATAACATTTTTTTCTTATTTTTACTTGTAGAATGTCTTCCCGCAATTTGTCGGTTAAATCCTGGGACATCCTTTAATATTTCGTATGTATATGTCCAGGCATTCCTACCGGTGATCGTACACAAGAAATATAAAAATTGGCAAGCGTAGAAAATGGAAGAATATAAACATGATTGTATATTAAGGCGAATTACCTCGTTCTTATAACTAAGAAATCGGTCTCGGGAATTTTGTGCTCGTAAAGGGGAGCTCTGTACATGTTATTCTCGACTGCCTGGATGCTTTGGCCAGGCGTGAGTATTCCCAGGAAGGGGCTGGTGTGAGCGTATGCAGTCTCTCCGTATCTGTACGTCTGCGGTCCCTGATCCTTGCCCGCCCTCCTCTTGTAATAGTTCTTCACTTTGGAGCACATGCCAACCTGATTCATAAGCGGTGGATGTTCCTCTGAAAACTCAACGAGCACCAACTCGCCGTCCCGTCCGGTTAAGTCCTCAGGTGTTCTCATGAAGAACACATCGCCCCCACCGGAAGCAATCCTTTCTTGCTCTCGTTGCTTAGCTTTCTTCTTAATGTGCTTTAGTAGGGGCAAGACACCATGCGGTCCTGGATGAGCCAACGGCCCATGGCTGAACCTTCGCAACGGCGGCCTATGAAAATTTCTCAATCGCATTGGACCCATGTGCGTTTGTACAAAAGGAACGCGCAGCTCCACTACTGGAGTGCTGTGTTGTATCAAATTGCCGCCGCCGACTTTCAGCCTCAACGTAGTTTCTGAGGACTTGGGCATGTAATACGTGTCATTTGATATGTTAAACGGATCTCGGTCGGGCGACTTTGGCGGTGGCGGAGGCGTGTCTTCTTCAAGGACGTTGATGACGCCCGCTTTGCCCAGCAATAGTTTGCTCTTCTTGACATGCGGATGCGGAATTTTTACCTTGGGCTGCGGGCCATTATCCTTGTGAAGAAGAGCGGGATCTATATCGTCCGGTATGCCTAGAACTATGTTCTCGTCGTTCGGATCCAATGTAAGTATCTTCGGTTTTGGGATCTTTCTCATGTTTTCAGGATCCCAAATGACCTCTTCCTCCCATAAACCGTAAACAAGCTCTTCATTTTCCACCGGAAATATCGAATACCACGTATCGTCTTCCTCCCGCTGTTGTTGCTGATTTCCCTTACCCATGTTCATCTTATTCTTCTGAGATTGCATATGCAATGGCGTTGTAATTTGTGAAGTGGCCAGTCTAACGTTAGGTGCTACATTAACCGGGGCACCCTTTCCTGGCTGACTGAAGGCTTGCGCGGTTCTGTTACCGCTCGATGGCACCCAGCCAGCAGCATTGTTCTTACTGTTTAACTTCTGCATTACCTATTAAATAAGAAATAAATTTATTTCTTATTTTTGGCAAGCATGTGATACTGACCGCTTTATTAACAAAATTGTACCTTATGCTTTATGTCATCTCCGTTCCAGACAACATCATCTTCCCAATGCAACTGGGACACCATTAAAAATGCGTCATCAGCAAACTCCTCATCTTGGGTTTCTGGTTTGTCGCCTTCTTGCTCTTCCACCTAATTTCAGAACAAGAAAGTATAAATGTTTAAAGATAATTACGCAATAGTAATCAGTGTGTTAAACACAACATAATAAGAACGCACTTTTTCAATCGTCTTGAAGCCGTAGTTGAACCCGTCTCCAGTTTCTGGAACTTCTAGCATGTCATACCACAACTGCGCGGGTCCAAATCTCCAGTCAGCCACTTTGGGTCCCATGTCACCGTTCTCTCCATTCTCGCCGGTCTTACCGGTCTGTTCCTTGTCTTCTACCGGTCGCAGAAGTTTGTTTTCGTCATCCGAGCGACATGCTTCCGCGCTCGGCTCAGGACCGTAATGCACGATCCAACCCTGAAACAAATAACACAATATTAACCCTCTGTATTCAGCAGCGTAATAACAATAGCAATTAGCAATTTCACAGATCTAAAGAAAATATTGATATGAAGAGATTATACCTTAAATTTGGGTTTTTTGTCATCCTGATCAGAGCCAGAATCAGAATCTCTGACATCATGATGCTTTTTCTTCTTACGTCGCTTCCTCACACCTCTCCATATCTGTGGCAGACTGCTCGGCTTGCCTGGACCGAACAGTCGTGAGAATCTGAGTACTTTGTTGGCGCGAAAGTCTGGGAACAATTCGGTGACGTCGATATTAGCGTACTTGGACGGCAGCATGGAAGCGAGGGGCGTCTCCAATTTACGTTGACGCGCCGCCTCTGCTTCCTCTGCAGTCAATGCCTCTTTTTCCTCTGGTATCGGCGGCGGTGGCATCAATTGTGTATCTGATTTGCTGATGACCTCCTCATCGTCGGCATCATAATCTGCATTCTCCTTGTCAACTTTCTTGTCAAGTCCATTACTTTTAGCTAAAAACAAATATTGAAACTCATGACTCTTCATTAATCATTGTAAATAAAGACACATAATATCAGTCAACTATATACTAGAATGTAAACTCTACTCTAGAAGAAAACGGAAAAAAAGATGGAAGACTATAACCAGCTGTTTTTTTTCTATTGCTGTACTTTTCAAGGACAATAGAAAACCATTGATTAATCAAAATTTGTTAAATAGAAATAATCCCTAATCAATCCATCTTTTTCTTCTTGTTACCCAGTTGCTAAGCATGGTAATGCATACTCCAATATAGTATATAGTTTACTGCATAATATACATTTTAACATTACATTAATGCTATAATTATCAATTGTATATAAATATGATATCTATACAAAACCACAATGCAGCTACTAACAGATCTCATCATTTGTATCATCCGCTAACTCATTTATATCCGAAAAATCTAGCGCGGTGGGTGATTTTGCCAAGTAATCCACATCTGTGTCATTCACAGTTGTGTTTTGATCCTCCTTATCATCCGCTTTGCCATTCTCTTTCTCCTCGGCATTGTTGTCATTGGACATCATCTCATTGATGAACGAACTCAGACCAAGGTGACTGAGTGAAGCTAAATGTTGCTTAGCTTCAGGATCCAAGATATCATCCTCCAATTGACCATTGTCGTCGATGTTGCCAAAGAGGAAGCCAGTGATGTTGAGGCCAGACGCAAAGTCCTTCTCGTTCTCCTCGTCGGAATCCCCCATTTCTCCCTTGTTGAGATTTAACGGAAAATTCAACCTTTGCAATGTAAAGCCCGTGAAATGTCTGCCTGCTGAACGTACGCTAGTTCTATAAGTCAATCACAAAATCAGAATACAATAACATCTTTTTTTATTCGCTCTTATAATTTGCAAAATAGTATCGATCTTACCTCACGCGAATTATGCCCGGCACCGGCGAATCGCGCACGAAACCCGGTCCAGCAGTTTGTTTACATAAATATCATCGCGATGATCAACCATCCGCAAAACAAACGGGAACCAACTAATAACCAAAAACACGACCTCGCTGAATTTATCTGGAACTCCGATCGTACGGATACTAGATACGTAGAATGAATCGGGTTCTCCTTTGTCGCAAGTCGCGACATCTGTAGAATCAATTTAAATTAAAATCGCGTTGTTCTAGCGTTGTCTAGGAACTTTGTAAATCATGATTACCCTAAACAGAGAGAATTCTTCTCTCTGCCCTAG
>NW_020214102.1:38935-59177 GCF_003070985.1 Temnothorax curvispinosus
ATGGCGACTTTATGCTAGATGCTCATTGGTTTAGCGATCTTATGCTACGCTTATGCTAAGCCATGCATTTTGTGTACGATGGCTTAAGGTTGTATGACCCGTAAGATCTCTGCCAAAAGTTTAAGAAACGTAACATAAAGCTAATTAGCATATTTAAGAAGATATTCTTTACTGGAAAGTAATATTTATATTAATATTTTATTAAAATAACGGTTGCTTGTGTTTTTAAGAGCTATAGAGACATTTTTATGCATATTTTTTCGTATATAAACTTTTACTTTTAATGATTTTTAGAAAGACTGTACCTGACTTGCAACTGACACAAACGAAAATCTGAAAGTGTGAAAATCTTTAAAAAGTAACAAAACATAGTAATTACTGTTTAAAAATACTAATAAAATTATATTACGTTATTTATTTACGTCATTTATTAATAAATTAAATACAATAGCTCTCATAAAAAAGTATTTTGATCGCGACAACGTCGCATTTTCTGTAAGTTGGTAGCATTGATCTCACTCGACATCAGCTGCGTGAACGCGAAGTGTGCTCCGAGCACGTGTAATATACAGACGCATTGTTTGAGGTTAGTTTTCGCTTGCGCTACAAAAATGCCAATAGTAAAACGTTACATGTGCCATGGAATTGTTACAATCATCTGGTGTGGTTTCGACTCGTGTCTTCAAATTACGTTTCCCAGTATTATCTGTGCTAACCGTTGATTGTACACTTTTTCAGTGACAACTTTTCCTTTCCACATGTAACGTTTTACTTTCGGCATTTTCGTAGCGCAAGCGAAAACTAACCTCAAACGATGCGTCTGTATATTACACGTGCTCAGAGCACATTTTCGATACACAGGAGGCTCTATTGGAAAAAGTAACGGACCTCTGTAGTATTTGTTATCCTTTACGGAAAGTGACGGAGAGAGAGGTTCTAATGTGACGTCATAGTGCGCTGTTGCCGGATCTCTGTACTTACGAGTTCAGCGAGACCAAGCGAGACTGTTCTCTGTTTGCTTTTTATTCAATATTTCAGAAAATATCCTCGAAGTCATAATTTTTTTGGTTCTAATTTGTTTGAAAGATGTTTATTAATATTTCTGCAAAGTTTTAAAAGGATGCCATATTTTCTTCGATATTAATTTCTCAAATAAAGTTGAAAAAATAGTGAAACTTGATGAATTCCCGTAAGAGCCCATGTTAAATTCAAATTGTTATAACTTTTGAACGGGCCTCGCAAACTTGTTCAAACTTGGCACAATGCTTTATTATTATAATACTCATCACCTGACAAAGTTTGAAAAATTTGGCATTTTTTCTTCTAAGGGGTCATACAACCTTAAGAGCCACCGCACAAGACTCTTGTATGGTCACGTAGCGTAACATAACGTGAGCCAACGCACAAGAAACGTATTGGTTACGGCCGTTACGGCGTTATACGTTTCTTGTGCGTTGATCTACGTTACGTTACCATACGAGAGCTTGTGCGGAAACGCTAACCGATACGTTTTTTGTGCGTTGACTCACGTTACGTTACGCTACGTAACCATACGAGAGTCTTGTGCGGTGGCTCTTAGGGCCTTGGCACATAGAAAAACTTAGGCTGACGTCCCATGGCGCGTATCGAGATACGCGCGTATCGGGCGTATCGACTCTGCGACCAATCACAGACGATCCGCCGTTTTTGATACGCTTAACAATCTTTTGAACATTGTTTGAGCGGATCGCACACTCACACAGTTCCATCGTAACGTACGTGTGGGTCGAGCCCTCCTTCTTGGGTTCAGGTGCCATATTGAGTGTAGAAAGTGCACTAGTGGCACTAGAGCAGTAGAGAAAAGAGAAGAAACGGAGTATTTACATACGAGGTGCGTGCAATTAGGAATTATTGCGATCTAATACACAACAGAATACTCAGGAGAATTTGGACAGTTTCCCGCAAAGCTGATCGTACGTATTCGATCGTACATATGCGTAGTCACGATGTTCCAATGAAATCCTGAGTGACACTGTTTTGTGTTTAGGTTAACCCGAATCGAAGGCCGACACAAGCAGGATTGTCAGATTCTCGAGGAAGGGCCGCGTGTTCATCGGACTGAGACACTATACGACCAACGCTATCCGGTCCGACGCATCTATGCCCGTAGTACATGCGGTTAAGGCGAAGAGACGCTCGGAATTGAAGACTTTACTTTCGCTGGCCGCCCCCGCTTGCTCTCTTTGTGATATTTCTCATAGGCGGTGTGTGAGCAACTTTGGCAGAGTTTGTCTAATGTCGACGGCGGGGCACAGAATCACGCAGTCCCTTAGGAAACAGGCGTACGCCGCTATCCTTCAACAGGAAACGGCAATGTTTGACAGAGAAAGTACGGGAGAACTAGTCGGGAGATTGAGCGGTACGTTTCACGCTTTTAATCAGATATAACGCATCATTAAGGCATCGAAATCTATCATTTTGATTTCATTATCCTTTTTTTCCAGAAGATACACAACTTATTAGCTCCGCTGTCACGTCCAATGTATCAGATGATTTGCGCTCTGCTATTATGGCCATTACAGGAATGTCCATGATGTTTTATGTCGCCGTCGCTAGCATAATATCGATTAATGAAAGTAATTTGGTTCATAAAGGTGTGAGTGAGATTGATTTCTTTCTCGGCGCTGTAAATGAACGCTCGTCCGCACTTTCTCTGTATATTTTGTGTTGTGATACTATTCGCTGTAAAACGTATTCTCAATCAGTGATATATATTGTAATGATTACTTGTAATAAAAATAAATCTGATTAACTGAGTTATTGTCACTGATTCACTCTTCGCAAATTTATTACTGCTATCTTATTTGTTACTATCTACATATTTGTTATTCTAGACTATACTGGCTTCTTTGTTAATTAAACGCCATATCAGGTATATAAGCATTAATTATAACACAATTTTGAATAAATATATTTAATACAACTCAATTTGTGCGCAGGCATAGAAAATAAGAGAAAATAATGACATTAAAAGTAATGTGATGCTAATATAAAAATCTAGAACAAAGTAGAAAATGAATTACAGTAGAAGATAAAAATATATTTTGAAATAACGTTGTTGAAAAAAAGGCTAACATAATACTAAGATAATATATTATTATAAATTTAATTAATAATTAATTACGAAAACAAGTTTTAGACACGAGAGTATAAATGATTATACTCCTCGAATGGGGGGAAGAGGGCAAAGCTCAAAGATCACCGGCGTATTTGACTCGGAGTAGGGATCTTGATCTCGACACTGCCGTACACCGATGTCACGCAAAAGTCACAAAAATTCTTCGACGAACGCAAGCGAGGTGATCCTCTTCGAGGAGAAAACGAGGGCGATCTGGATCTGAAACGTAAATCGACATGATGACACTGTTCTCGGAGTAACGTAGGTGATTTGGATCTAGATTAAGCGGTGGCGAATACCTTGGCGATGACCTTGGCGATCTTGATCTCGACACTGCCGTACACCGATGTCACGCAAAAGTCACAAAAATTCTTCGGCGAATGCAAGCGAAATGATCCTCTTCGAGGAGAAAACGAGGGCGATCTGGATCTGAAATGTAAATCGACGTGGTGACACTGTTCTCGGGGTAATCTAGGTGATTTGGATCTAGATTAAGCGGTGGCGAATACCTTGGCGATCTCGATCTCAACATAGATTTTTTGCCGTACAACTGGCTTCACTTTGGAGGTTATGACGTTTGCCCTTTTAGGTGCATGCGTCACAAGCGTGTTTGTGTGCGTGTGTTCAGTACGCGTCGCCAAACGGTCCTACCGTCCCATGGAGCGGATAAAGCGGAAGCGTAACCAGCGGATCGTCAATCACGGATCCGTTTCAACGGAATCTTTGAAAGGGCTCTATCGGAAAGATTCTGTGATTGGCGATCCGCTGGTCCGCTTACGCTTAATCTGATGAAATCCGCTCCATGGGACGTTTAGGAGCAAATTTCGGCGTACCAAAATCGGCGGATCGTCTGTGATTGGCCGCAGACTTCGATACGCCCGATACGCGCGTATCGCAATACGCGCCATGGGACGGCACCCTTAAGCAGTAAAACTTAAGCAGTAAGAAATCAACGGTATGGATTCGCTACCGCTTAGGGCCGTGCCTTAAGTTCTTGACTGTGATTGGCTGATTTGCTTACTGCTTGAGTTTTACTGTTTAAGTTTTTCTATGTGCCACGGGCTTTACGCATTATGCGTTGTGCAGAAGTGCTCCTTGCTTAAAAATGTCGAAGAAGCGCCATCATCGAATTCGACTTCCGTCTGTCTATTGAACAATTGAACATAAAACATTTGTTTTATTGTCATCCGCGATATCTTTTGTTGACTTTGAATGGCGCGTCTAATCTCGCCCATAAGGACGACGCGAATGCGATGACCAATGTTACTGGGTGTGTTGAAGGTGTATATACAAGCAGGATTGTCTGATTCCTAACCTTCCTTCCCTTCCTTCACGTTACAAAGCAACTGTATGAGAAGCTATTCTTTTTCACTTAATAGACACGAATAGGATTAATTAATCATCAATCAATTGTTAGATTAATTATTGCATTTTGTTGTAATAAAAATTGCAAGCGATTTGGAGCATTTCCTTCGCGTATAAATCTTCAAAGTACTCCAATAACAATGAATAATTAACCTTAAAATGCTAATTTAACTAAGTTAAATGCCAGTTTAACATATTGTCCATTGTATTGGTTATTTGTAAATAGATTCATGCAAGAACAATAATTAAATCACTTTTTTAAATTTATGCGCATGTGTCATATACATCATCGTATTTTTTAAATTGAATCCTACATTGTAACATTATATTTCTTTATTTTCTAGGTGTTAACTGTGAAAACAGTAATAATGGATACTCTGTTTACTCCAAATGTTCCCGATGAAGCAGAAGATATACCGCAAACAGACGAGCCAATCTGGATTCTTGGCAGGAAATACAATGCTATAAAAGGTCTAATAAATGGTCCAAGTGCGGATATTTTTGACGAAGTAGATTGTAAGGTGTTAAATTTTAGAGCTCGATGCAATACGCAGGGACATTCGATCCAAACTATGGTTCACCTATCGTAAGGGCTTTATTCCCATTGGTGGCTGTAATTCAACATTCACGTCTGACAAGGGTTGGGGTTGTATGTTGAGATGTGGGCAAATGGTTCTGGCCCAAGCCTTAATTACATTACACTTAGGTAATCATGCATACTTTAATTATATAGATAATAATTTAATTTATTACAATCAAAATTTCCTTTCTTCCTTTGTCACTATCGAAACAAGTTCAACAATATATGTTGTAAGACCATTATTGATTATTCAAACATTCAAGAAGAAATGAACATTAATTTTATAATTTTTTAAGTTTCTTCTCCCTCAAGAAAATCTTGGCAAGAAAATCTTATTCTTTATTTTCATGATTTATTTTTGCACATAAAAAACTTCCCAGTTGTTCTGTTAGTTATAACTGTTATAAGAAACATATAATTACGGAAATAAAATCACTTCTAGATCATTATGTAACCTTTTACTTATGATGCAGGTAAAGATTGGCAGTGGATGCCAGAAACAAAAAATAAGACATACCTGAAAATTTTAAGGCGCTTTGAGGACAAGAGGGCAGCTGCTTTCTCCATTCATCAAATTGCATTGATGGGTGCATCCGAAGGAAAGGAAGTTGGACAATGGTTTGGTCCTAATACTATTGCACAAGTATTAAAGTATGTATATTATTGAAGAAATTTCAATAAAATTTTAATTTAAAACAAGTCTATTCTGTACACTATGTACGATTTGAGAAATCATCTTAATAACATATTGAATAAAAATTGTTGAAATAAATTTTGAGAGAACATTTTATGCAGTTTAATGAACTATTTTAATAAATCTACTTTTTAATAAAGCTAATTTTTCTTTTAGAAAATTGGTTGTGTATGATGAATGGAGCTCTCTTACTATACATGTTGCACTAGACAATACATTAATAGTTAATGATATTTGTAAGTATATAGTTAGTGTATTAAAGTTAATTAAAAATAATAAGTAATAATTACAATTGTTTATATAATTAAAAAAGAAATGTTAAAAAATGAAATTAAAAATAAAAACCTTAAATCTACTAATTATAAGACTAATTATAAATAAGAATCAAACACATATCAATGCATTACATATTGATTACAATGTAAAACATTGATTCTATTACGTATATACAGGATGCAGAAAAACTGAAGATACAAACTTCTAGAGATGGTAGAAGAGACTGGAATAAACGTTTATGCAACACGTGCATGGAAAGTGGCCCATTACGCACGCTACGCGTGCGTGATAGACCACTTTCCAGGCACTTGCAACATAAAATAAGGTGTGCAAGCCGTGCGTAAAGATGAAAATTCCCGGAAATGCTTCCTTTTTGCTTAGGCACTATAGGGATTCTTACCATCCAGTGCTCTCTACCATCTCTAGGGCTGGTATTCATACTTATTTAAGACCATCTTAAGTTCAATCTTAAGATGTCATGAACCAATCACAGAGCCGTATTAGAGTTTTAAGACATTACTTAAGACGATCTTAAAGACTATGAATACCGGCCTAGAAGCTTGTACTTTTAGTTTTTCTGCACCCTGCATATTCTTAATTGTTTTCAAAATTACAAATAGAAAAAAGCTAAATACAAAAGTTTCTTGACTATTATTATGTAGAGGAAAACTGATAATTAAATATTTTATAATTAACCAATCATGATAATAAAACGTTACATATTATTTGAATCAATTTAATTTTATACAGTAAGGCAATGTAGAGTAGAAGGTGGTGTGACAGCAGAGGCAGATGGAGAAATTCCTCTAAGAGCACCTAGCCAATGGAAGCCTTTGTTATTATTAATCCCGCTACGCCTTGGACTTAGCGAAATTAATCCTGTATACATTAATGGACTTAAGGTAACAATTTTTATGTATATATTATTTCCGTGTATGTATGTAAATATTAAACATATATAAAATTTAAAAACATCTCAATAATTCAGGTAGTTGTATGAAAATATGTTACTATATACAGGATGTTTCTTAAAGACCGTCCACTAACTACATAATGTTATTTCTTATCAAAAATTGAGTTGAAAAGTCGAGACTCATTTTTCTCTATAATGCTTAATAAAGCTGTAATTATTGAGTAAAGTCAGTCCACTCAGTGTTGCCCTTTAGCTGGCCGTACGTCAGTGAGTCACGTGCCTGGCAATACCCGTGAGCGCATACTACGTCCAGCTAAAGAACGACACTGAATAGACTGACTTTACTCAATAGTTACAGCTTTATTAAGTATTATGGAGGAAAATGGCTCAGACTTTTCGACTTAATTTTTTATAAGGAATAATGCTATGTAGTGAGCGGTCTTTAAGAAACACCATGTACATCAAAATATTGATGATATGTTGACATATATACTAAAATATATACATATTTATAATAGTTTAAAATACAGATTGTGGATTTGTATACAAATTTTTTTCAGACATCATTTAAGATCTCACAATCTCTCGGAGTGATTGGAGGAAAACCAAATCTTGCTTTATATTTTATAGGCTGTGTAGGTTTGTAACTTTTATTGCCACATTTTACAAAGAAAGGAAGATATAAAGTTTATGAAAGTTGCTCCAAAGAAATGCATAAAATGAATATTTTTTAGGAGATGAGGTGATCTATTTAGATCCTCATACTACTCAGAGGTCAGGTAGCATTGAAGATAAGATGAACGAAGAAGAAATTGAAATGGATAGTACATATCACTGCAAATCAGCTAGTCGTATTCCTGTTACGGACATGGATCCTTCTGTGGCGCTTGTTAGTATATGATTTGGCTTTTATTATAAAAGTCAGCAAGAGATAAAAAATTTTAGAGTTGCTCTATGAGAGAGAGAGAGAGAGAGAGGGAGAGGGAGAGGGAGAGGGAGAGGGAGAGAATATTGGTACAATATAACGTCTTTAACATTTAATATATAAAATAGAACTAGAACTTAAAAATAATAGTTATTGAATATTAGAAATATAATTGATTATTATGTTTTTTTTGTTACATTATATAAATACACATATGTATATTAAATTACATATGGTACTGTTAAGATTACATATTATTAATATATTAATAACTAATCTATAATATATATTTCAGTGCTTCTTTTGTGCCACAGAAAAGGAATTTAAGTCTCTATGTAAATCAATGCAAGAAGAATTAATTTTGCCAGAAAAGCAGCCATTATTTGAGCTATGCACAGAGCGTTTGGCACACTGGTCACCAGCAGAAGATGCTGTTTCGGAAGCGATAGCAGCTTCCAGTTGTAAGTATCTAAGTTATCACAAATAGCAACTTATAAACGTAAAAAAACGTTTAAAAAATAAAAATATATAAATAAGAAAATGTTTTATTACAAAATGTATATTAGAATAGAGAGGATTTTAATGTATTATTTAATAAATAATATATTTCAGTTGTTTCTTATTTTAAAATATTTGAAATAAAAGTATATTTTTAAGGGAGAAATATTACATAATATGTTTTACGACAAAAGAATGTTATTGATATATTTTAAAATAAAACTGATTTTTTTTTACATAATACAATTTACTTCTGCATATAAAAGTATTAAGATAAAGTAAAAAATCATTAATTTGAGATATTTTATATTTTATTCTCGCATATTTTGGTATAAAATGGATCGAATAGAAAAGGACAGAACAGATGAATTCTGTTATAATAGAGAAATGGATGATATATAGGGGAGACCGGGGCTAACTCGACATCGGGGCAAACTTGACACTAGACTTTTTGCTAATTTAAATCTATCGTAGAAACTTGCCTTTCCTACTGTAAATGCGTCTTTATGTGCTAGTATTATCAACGGGATTTGATGACATTCTGAGTTATGGTGTAATTTTTAGCGCGACATAAACGTTTTTGATGATGAAAAGTAATTTTTCTGATCTCTCGAAAATTTCTACTCTTTAATCGAGCTTTATTCTTGCAAACCTGTATGTAAGTGATTTTCATGGGAAATTTGATGCTCTATATGAATCCGATAATTGTTTTTGGATATTTTCAAAATTTTCATGTTTTTGAAGTGACAAAAGTGAAAAACGTCGTCCGGGGCAAAGTCAACATCACGCCGTTTCGTCGACTCCCAGTAACAAACGATGCTTGTCATGCAGCCATATGGCTCATGACAAATGTATGCGCACGTCCGATCGCGAGTTTACCTGCATTAATTGTTTTTCAGACATGAGTTTAGATGAAGATAATTGAAAGTTCAACAATTTTTGTTCTCATTATTTTTAATGATTGTTCTAGCTACTTTATTCCGAATTTTTATACTTTTTAAATACACAATAAACAATGTATTTTCATTTTCAGACAGTAAAAAATGAGTTCCAGATCAAATTGTGTCGATCAGAGACAAAGTGTTGAGTTTGCCCCGGCATTTTTCAATTCGAAAATTTGTCCTTGCGTCACTTTTCCTTTCCTGGCGGCAAAACAAAGCCATACAGCAAAACTTTCTGAATCAATTTTGTACCTGAAGGAACACTCTTTAAATATATACTATATACCATTGAATTTGCCTAAAAATTTTAATCAAATATTAAAAATTGCCTTTGAAAAAATAGTGTCGAGTTAGCCCCGGTCTCCCTTATATATATATGTATATACACACACTTTTATATTTATTATTACATGCTTTGTTTATGAATTAGCATAATTAGTAATGATAATTAATTATTTGGTTTTGTATCAAAATAGAAACCTTTACAAGCACAAATTTTTATATTTGTCGGTTTAAAATAGATTCGATTATGGATAACTGATTTGTAAATAGAAAATAAAATTTATTTACAAGCAATTATTATACAAATATAATTCTTTGTGCAGTTGTGGACTTTGAGCACATTGAACGTCAATACGACACATCTGATGAAGACTTTGAACTGCTTGGTTGACGTCCATCTAATTCATCTAGTATTGCGACAAGATGCGACATAACAATTGAATGTTACACAATGGTGTTCTCAGAGATAATTTGTATTTTCGACTAGTGCAATGCGAAGTTAAAATACTCACACAATATAAAAACTATACATGTGTGAATATTATATATATATATATATATATATATATATATATATATATATATATGTATGTATATATAATATTATATTATATATTATATATAATCATTAAATTGCATATAATATATATTTAAATACTTTGTACATACAATCATATATATATATAATGTTCAGGTTTATACATTTGCGCGATATTATAGACATCAACAAGCGCATACGTTTGTGCTTACAGAGATCTTTGTGTCTCTGTGGTATTGCATTGATAATTTTTATTTGATTATACATGTGTAATATTTCTAAAATAAAAGTGTGAATAAAATAATTTTTTAAGATTTTTAAATGTAGACAGTTAAGAACTTAAAAAATGCAGCGATTTTAAAAGTTTAGATATAAGAATATAAAGGAAATTAATGGAAATTAAAACTAACTTATATACGTACGGGCGACATCCGGTTCAATTGTTTTTTAAATATTTATCACGAGATAGTGAATATGAAATTAAATATGAAATTGAAAAATAAAATTTGTAAAATTTTCAAAAAATTTGAATCCTATAATTGAATAATGTAACACAGAATCTATTATAAACTATCTTAAAACTAACTTACTTTTAAATTTTATATTTCTTTAGATGCTCACGCATATATCATTTCATACATACCGGTCGGTTCATTTTGTATACATAGTTTATCATAACAAAATAATCAATCAGTCTCAGTTAGACAATGATGAGTTCAAATTCTACTATTGTTATGGTTACTTGCGTCGCTATTATTATTCTAAATGTTGATTATTAATGGAAGTGTTATTCTCTTTTAGAGGATAAAAGTCAATGATCAGACTATAGAATATAAATAACCTTGACAACCAAGGTCATTATATGATTTCGTAATTGTTAGTTAATACAGTAACGGAGCTAGAAATTACAGTACTTAATATTCAAAGAATAAACTTTTGAGCAGAACAAGAAATTTGTATACAAATTCTTAATAAAAAAAGAAACTAATTTTGCAACGTAATATTTTTTACTATTGTTTTTATTATTCCATTAAAAAGTTTCGGCAACCTTAAAAGTTTGTTCAACTTTATTGAGAAAATAGGGAGTAAAGAAAAAAAAAAGTTTTTCAAAATTTACATGAATATATGTATTATTTTGTACTATTTGAAATAGTGGAAAGACTAATGGCGTTTTCGATTTACTACTCGACCCGACTCGGGTCGCATCAATGGACGTGGAATACATACATAGATATGTATGTATTCCACGTCAATGATGCTAGAGTCCTGTATACATGATGCGACCCGAGTCGGTTTGAGTCGCAAATCGAAAACGCTATAAAAGAAACTAAAAGAAACTACGGAAGGGCGAAAATCTCAAGTTTCGTCACTGCACACGTACTGAGTATATATATTTTAAAGAACGCAACTGGTGAGATTCTTTGTAGTTTTATATTATCTCGTATACTAGGCGCATATTGTGTCTTCGTGGAATATATACGTGGGCTGCGATAAGCATGCAAATCGCTGTCGTAATACTTAAGGATTCTTTTGTCATACACGACAAAAGACGTTTCCTTTTATAATCTTCTTCAATTTTCTTAACAAGTAATGTATATTTCGATGTATCATACATAGAAAGAATATTTTGATATTAACATGTTTGTAAATAGCGAACATAGACATTATTACAAACATATAGAATTTGTACCAACTTTTTATTAAAGAATTTTATATTAAGCAAGAGAACGGTGTAGAATTAACTTTTCTCTTCAAAGGATTTACTTAACATATATAATTTTAGAAGTCCGAAATATTTATGAAGATTATTTATGAATCTGTTATTATTCTTATAAAACGTGTCTAGATTTTTAAAAATCAAGGATGGTTTTATGGAAGTTTATCCATCTCATCTATTCTTCTCTTTATTCTAGTTTTCATTTTCGCTAGTGTACTTTGTACATATTATATATTACATTATACATTAAATTTTCCATATTTTATTTATTTCGTACCTGACTCCACTTTGAATTATATTTATATAAAATTTGACATTAATAGTTTCTATTGGAAAATTTATAAAAATTTAAATGTGTTTGTGCATATGCATTTCAATTATTTTCTTCACAAATCCATGTTTGTAGAAAATTTTAATATAATTAACTACCTTTATCATTTCTACAAAAGAAAATTAAAAGTGTTAAAATAACGTCTTTTTTTAATTATTGTCGACTCAGTACTTATCGCGGCGTGTTTGTTTCTCATTGCAGTTGCCTCACGAAAAGTATTTCAAGTAACATTGCCGACAGTTAAGAATTTTATTATAATCTACCTTGCAGTTGATATGATGACATCAGGTATGAAATCCATGTTGCTTGCATTTTTAATTATTACGACGTTCTCAGAAGAAAGATCGCAGGGCATACCATTGTTTCTTCAAAACGAATTTCTAAATTTTCTCTTCCCTAAGGACCCTGGTTTAGTGAGAGTAAGAAAAATAGATCAAGTTGAAAGAATGGACAGTGGAAAAGTATTGGATTTTGTGAGTGAAAATTAATTGTTTTTACAATTTAATATAGATTATATATTCAATTTAATATAGAATATAGATTAAACTATACAATTTCACCGCGTCTTGAATTGTTAAGCCAAAAGTCTCTAAATGTTGTATAAATATTTTTTTACTTAATTTAAAAAAAAAATCGAAATTGAAATAGAGATGAAACGATGATATTTTGTGGATGTTATATATTATGCTATTCTTTTACATAGATTGGCCTGGTAGAACAATATGATTATCCCGCTGAGGAGCATAACGTGACAACGGAGGATGGTTACAATTTGAAAATACACAGGATACCTGGTAGTCCATTGTTGGATAACAAGAAAAAGAAGGAAATTGTATTCATACAACATGGCATTTTGGCTTCATCTGATAGTTGGGTACTGTACGGTCCTGGTAAAGACCTTGGTACGTATTTACTGATAACATGTAGTTGTTAACGTAACGTGCGAATCAATTCAAAACATCGTGTAAAATTTCACCATATAGCATTTTTGTGAAGAACCGAAGATTCCACCTTCAAATCTTATAACTTGAAAATTATTAATGCATCGATGTTTTTGTAAATATGTCCTTTTATAAATTTTAGTCAAATCTTTCTTTTTATATACAAAAATGTCCAGGTAATAATATTTAATATTATTTTAATATAAATTTTATTTCAAGCTACTGAAAATAAAGAGGCAATTTTTTATGAGTTAGATTTCAAAGAGGATTACAAAGAAATAATAGGACGTTAGTTATTTTTCAATTTAAAGTGGAATTAAATAGAATAATCTGAACCTCAATCAAATATTAAAGTATTAAAAGATTTAGAAATATAAAGATATTTTTGAAAAATTAATTTTAAATTTTAGAAAAAAATAACGATGTACATTTCCTGGAATTTAGTACATTCTCTATATAGCGCACTAATATAACTTATTATTATTTTTTGTGTTACAGCATTTTTACTGGCAGATCAAGGATATGATGTATGGATTGGAAATGTGAGAGGAAATAGTTACTGCAGATCACACGTAAATATGACGACATACGATCCCAAATTCTGGCAGTATAGGTAAACGTTAATATTAAAATTTAAAAATTATTTTGGGGGAACATCAGACCTCAAGTTTAAAAATCCATTTTAAATTGAAAGTGTACGACCTACCTGAAAAATGAGATATTTATGAAGCAAAATGATAAAGTATTCGTTACTTGTACTGAATAAAGTGTAGGTACTTATACTTACCAAGTGATATGAATATAAAGTTAAAAATTTCTAAAAGAATATGCAATGAAGACGAAAGCATATATGAAAATGAAAGAAGGAATTTTTATAACACGTTTTGTAAACGTTAAAGTTTGCATAGTATTCTCTTTATTAGCCCGATTGTAATTCTTTTATTTTTTAATCTTTTTCTCACTGTAAATTGATTGCGTGCATTTGTCAAACGGGTGGGGGGGGGAGGAGGGAAGGGGAGCGAGAAAATATGTTTTGTTAAATATATCGTCATAATTCTTATTTTTCAGCTTTCACGAGATTGGAACAAAAGATCTGCCGGCCATGTTCGATTACATTTTCAATTATACAAAGCAAAAAGATTTATACTATATCGGTCATTCAATGGGGGGTACTGCGTTATTCACTTTTCTGTCATCAAGACCGGAATACAACATGAAAATAAAAATGGCTATTTGTCTAGCTCCAGCTTCTTTTTGGATGAAAGTATCACCCACACTTAATGAATTAATTACCATACTTCCAACAATAAAGGTAACTGCCAAAATCTGTGACTTTTTATTGCAAGCAATAGCGTTTAAAATACAAGATTAAATAATTTCATAATTTTTATTATTTAATGCGCTAAAAATATTCTTAGCTATTACGAGCTAATACTTGTATTGCTGGTTTTATTCGTTCCAGGAAATTCTACGAGAGCGTGAAACGTATGATGTTTTTCCACAATCCTTAGCGACTGTTACGGTAGCAAGAACGTTGTGTAATGACAATGCGATGACTCAAATTATTTGCGTCACTGTATTATTCTTAATCGCTGGTCCTGATCCAGCACAACTTAACACCGTAAGTTTCATCATACATAACATATAAAAGACACGTAATACAATGTTTATAATAAAATTCCGACATCGTGATGTTTTAAGTATTAATTATAAACAAACGGAATATATGAGCGACAATTTTCTTTCTGAGGGTCTTCCTATTCCAACCCAAGTGGTAATAGCTTTTTAATTCTCCTTAACAAAAAATTATAATATTACAAAAAATAATTTTAATCACAAAGAATTTAAGAGGTAACAATAGAAAATAAAAATATTTAATTAAAATAAAATAAATAAATTTTTCTTGTAAAAAAACTTAGCGCTGTTAAACTTCGAAATTTAAACATTAGTACTAAACATTAGTATCAAATTTTTCGATTGAATAAAAAAACAATAAACATAATTTAGGAAAGAATGCGACGGGAGTAAAAAAGGAGTGCCAAGTTCTTTTACAAAAAAAATTTATTTATTTTATTTTAATTAAATATTTTTATTTTTTACTGTTACTTTTTTAATTCTTTGTGATTAAAATAATTCACTGTAATATTATAATTTTGTTAAGAAGAATTAAAGCTACTACTTGGATTGGAATAGAAAGACCCTTGAATGGGAGCACAAAAATATGTATCACTTGGGTTTTATTTTTTGAAAGTAGTTGCACAACAATTATTTTATATATATATATATATATACTACTATCACTATATATATATATATATATATACTACCACTTAGGTTGGATTTTTTTATTTGCAAAATACATGGCGTGTATTTGGCGCTTTTTTTATCTTTTTTGAAAAAGGTAATTTTTTTTAATGACATTTCATGGGCAGTGGAGCAGCAGCAGCAGTTGATCGTACCGATTGGCTACAAGACAGAGAATTTCTAGAAACTCGAGTACTTCTACTATTTTGTAGCTAATTAGTACGATCTGCTGCTGCTGCTCCACTGCCCATGAAATGTCAGCTTAAGTTGTAATTAGACGTAGAAAAACGTAGAAATTATGCGTAACAAGTTTCTACGCATAATTAATGATTTCTATGTCTTAGTATGCTTATTTACAACCAATGAAATATTTTGCTCACAAAGCTTCTCTATGAGGAAGCTTGTATTTTATTTGATGCATAATTATTAGTATTTATTAGTTTGGCTTCCTCATAGAGGAAGTTTTATGAGCAAAATAAAATAGGAGTAATGGTAGCGATCTGTAATGATAAGGAAGCAATGTGCAAGTTTCTAATTTGCACACTTTTTTTCATTTTAAATTTAACTTTTTTATGAATTAAAAAAAGATAAGCTTAGTAGCACAAGTGGGGTTTTACAATTGACGTAATAGTCTAAGAGCTGGCTACGAAAATTAAAAATGATATGGTGCAGTCAAAATTTGTATATGAAAACCCTCCTTACTATCTGAAAAGCACGTAGCACTGCAGCCAGAAGTCGCTCCCGGGGAAGGAAGCGTGGGCGGGTGGTCAAACGCGTTTATTTTTAATCAAAATAAAATTTTTAAGTGCAGTTCTGATATTTTGTAAAGTTGTAGTTTTTAACTGTAGAAATTACGGAAAATTATTGCCAGAAGTCTAAGGCGGGGCTAAAACGTTGTCAGAAGTCGGTAAATTTGTAAAAAAATTGTTTAAATTTTAATGACAAGGTGCAGTTCTGGCGATTTTGTTTTTATATTATTTAAGGCTTAAAAAATTGGATATTAATTGCCAGAAGTCAAAACGATGGCTAAGTATGTGAATAAAAATGATAATATCGTAAGAAGTCGGTAAAACGGAAAACGATTCTTTAAAATTTAAATAAGGTGCAGTTCTGGCAATTTGTTTCTTTTATTATTTATACTGTTAGTGAACTATATATGCAATTGCAGAAGGCTAAGTGAAGGAATGCATAAAAAAACCATAATCATGCCGAGTAAGCGCTGAACTGTTAAAACCGTTAGGTGTTTGAAACACATTGTGCAAAAATAAATTGCATATAAAAATGATTCATCAACTAAATTCAGAAATAGAATTTATTAATTTGTTGCAATAAAAATTTGTTGCTCGGCTCTTTTTGGTCTTAAAATATTCTATATGGACCGTGCCCTATCAGAATATGCAACTTAGGATTTTTTTGCTCGCCCCTAACTGTAAATAAGCAAATTATTTATCTCCGCGTCGACCGTTACCTACGACTTTGATAGCTAAAAACTAACTAAAAGAATTTGTTGCTCGGCTCTCTTGGTCTTAAAATATTCTATGAACCGTGCCCTACCAAAATATGCAACGTATGATTTTGTTGCTTCTACCCTGCCGAAAATGTTCGATTAAAACCGATTAAAAAGAAAGTAATCCGAATCGATCGGGATTTCTGCACCGAAAATACGGTATTAAAACCGATTAAAAATAGTCAAATCGAATTTAGTACGCTTCAGGCGGATTTGATATACATCCATTTAAATCCGAAATTATACGATTTCATAAGCTATAATTAAATCGGTTTTAATGCGATGTGATTCTGTCGGAGGATGACAAAAGTAATCCGTTGCAATCCGAAATTCTATTTTACGAACATTTAAATCGGTTTTAATGCGCTGTGAATCTGTCGGAGAATAACAATAAAAGTAATCCGTTGCTATTCGAAATTTCACGATTTTGCGGATTACATCGCGATAGACAATTAAATCTGTTTTAATGCAATTGAATTAGCTAGAATTTACCATAGTCAATCCATAGGCAAAAATAATGTCTTTTAATAAAAAATGTTATCATTTCGCAGATAAAAAGTAAATCGATTTTATGTAGTGTGAGTAGGATTTGCTGTTATCATGAGTCACAATAAAGCTATTTAAAATCAAATCTTTATTTTTTTCTCAACTGCATAATATTTACAAAAGAAATACAATTTAAGCGTTAACCTTCAAGTGGTTATTGTTTATTTAGGTATTAACTCCTAATATGAGTGTATTGTTTGCAGTTTTTAATCAATTTTCAAACTTTTAAGCAATACAAACAATTAAAATTGAAAATAAAATCTTCAAAATAAACAAATAAGTACATTAACTTCGCCAGCAATTTTAACTAAATTGAGAATAAGATGGAATTTTAATCGACGTAACTGGCAATCTCAAGATATACGCGTTTAAGATTTGAAATTTATTATGAACTAATAAATTTTTCAAATTGATTAAAATTCCATCTTATTCTACAATTTTTTCAAAATAAACATAAAATTTTCGCTATCAAAACATTAATATATTTAAAAGAACAAACTTTTCTGACTATTATGATGAATACAATTCGGGTGAGTAATCGTAAAAACGAGAATCTTGGTTATCCTCAACAACATTTACGTCTTTCGAGAGTAATATATATAAATTAAAACAATGTATGAATGGTCCAAACGGAATTGACCAGCAAATGTCGAAAAAGTCCTTGGAGATATTGCACTTTCTAACGGATAATGTAGATTACTGTGATGATTCTGCCGTGTCTGACTACTGCAGATTTCAATATAAACATTTATCAAAATTCGATACATCTGATGACAACAATGTCATTCTTATTGGCAAATGCTATAGCGTAAAATGCGATGATAAAATGTATAAAGCATATAAAAAATGCATCGTTAGAGGCGTTGTATTTCACAGCCTGAAATATCGCAAAGCGAAAAGAACGAACGATACAATGATTCAGTTACATTCAGGCGAATATGGTCAAATAATGCACATTATTCTATTAAATAATAAATGCCACATGCAAATATCAAAAATTACGATTAGTTCCAATAAACCGTTTAAAGTGTCGTACATGGATAGGATAGAATCAGAAGATTATGTACATAGCTCAATAGTTCCCATAAGCGATGTCAAAAGCAAAGCTTATTCACATAGATGTTGGATATTGTAGATATTTATGCAAACCTCCGAATACATTTGAAATTCAATAATAAATAAAACTTTGTAATAAATACAATTTTGTTTTTTTATTTATATATACACACAGTCAAATATAATTATAACAAAAATTTGATTTAATTGCATTATATCCGATTTCCTTTTCATCTGAAAAATCGGAGAATTTCAAATTCAAACGAATTACTGTTGCTTTATCACAGACTATATAAATTTGATTCTTATTGCATTCAAATCAATTTAGTTTTTATCCCCGAAATTGGTAAATTTTGGATTAAAACGGATTACAAAATTAACTCAATTATTAAAAGTGGATATTATTATAACGGATTGAAATTGCATACGCGCAATCGCTGAATTTTGAATTAAAACGGATTAATGTTGTCTTTCTTAGCAAATCGGATTCAGATGGATTACAACCGATTTTATTGAATCGGTGTTTTTGTAATTGAAACGGACTCATCTCTTGAAAAGAAATATACAAAATTAGGCGGATTATTTTGGATTATATATCCATCCGATTATTAGTGTTTATTTTGGATTGACAACAATATGGATTAGAATGTAATGATTTCGGATTGGAAATAATCTGCAAAAGCGATATCAAAACCCATTCTGATTAGTTTGGAATTAAAATCGATTACTTTTTAATCCGGGCGCGGATTGAACCGATTAAAACCGATTTAAACCGATTAAAACGGATTATGTTTTAATCGGTTTTAATCGAACATTTTCGGCAGGGTAACTGCAAATAAACAAATTTGGTAAAAATTACCGTTAGAAACAGTTAGAAACAGATAGAATTTCTGACGGTATGTAACGAAATCCTATCCGCTGTAACTGCAAGCTTGAAAAGAAAATTCTAGCCCTATCCGTTTCTGTAAGCAGCACTATTGTATCTGCAAATACAGACAGAAAATGTAACGACGTATAACTGTATCTAATGGAAATCTATCGGCATACAGCATCTATAAGCTTTTGCAATAGAAAAACTTGTCTGTTTCTGTCCGCATTCTGTACGCATCAGAAGCTGACGGTATCTATCCGTAATTGCGGATACCGCATCCATCTGCATCTGTACGCAATGTCGACCTACAGAAATTTATCTGCAACTACGAATACGAATCCTGTATGTTTCTATCCGCAGTCTGTATGCATCAGATGCTGACGGTATCTATCCGTAATTGCGGATACCGCATCCATCTGCATCTGTATGCAACCTATAGGAATCTGTCTGTAACTACGGATACGATTTTTGCCTGTTTCAGATAGGAGTTGAATTTTTTCTTCAACGTTGCTGTTAGAGCGAACAGGATTTCGTTAGACATTACCAGCGACTATATCAGCGACTATATAACAGCAACGTTGAAGAAATATTCAACTCCTATCTGAAACAGACAGGAATCGTATCCGTATAGTTACAGACAGATTCCTATACGTTGGCATTGCATACAGATGCAGATGGATGCGGTATCTGCAATTACGGATAGATACAGTCAGCATCTGATGCGTACAGAATGCGGACAGAAACATACAGGATTCGTATCCGTAGTTGCAGACAAATTCCTATAGGTCGACATTGCGTAC
>NW_020214103.1:0-454 GCF_003070985.1 Temnothorax curvispinosus
CCGGGATGACGTCACCGGGATGACGTCACCGGGATGACGTCACCGGGATGACGTCACCGGGATGACGTCACCGGGGTCCTGCGCGCCGCGGGTCGCGTGGGGGGCCGCGTCCGCGTGGGGGCCGCGTCCGCGCCGCGGAGTCCGCGTGGGGGCCGCGTCCGCGCCGTGGTGCGGGGGAGGGGGGTCCGCGTTTTCGGCGCGGCGCGGGGTAGGGGTCGGCCGCGTCGATCCGCGTGACATCACACGGCGCGCTTGCGTCATCTCCCCCCCCGGTCTCTCTCTTGCTCCCGGCCCCTGTTTGCGCGACGAGTGCGGCACGCGCATTCACCGCGAGACACGTATGTTCTTGAAAACGATATCGCGCCATTAACTTTCAATGGTTTAATCTGTATAACTGCTATTGAACAGCTATTAAACAGCTAAAAACAGCTAAAAACATCTATCAAACAGCTAT
>NW_020214103.1:554-1407 GCF_003070985.1 Temnothorax curvispinosus
TTCTCGTTCGCGCGGTGTCTTGCGTCCCCGTCCCCCTCGTTTGCGCGCGCGAGTCTTCTCGTTCGCGCGGTCTCTTTCTCTTGTGCGCGGTTCCTCTCGCTCCCGGCCCCCGTTTGCGCGACGAGTGCGGCACGCGCATTCACCGCGAGACACGTATGTTCTTGAAAACGATATCGCGCCATTAACTTTCAATGGTTTAATCTGTATAACTGCTATTGAACAGCTATTAAACAGCTAAAAACAGCTAAAAACATCTATCAAACAGCTATCAAACAGCTATTGAACCGCCATGAAACAGCTAAAAACAGCTAAAAACAGCTACCAAACAGCTCTTGAACCGCTATGAAACAGCTAAAAACAGCTATTGAACAGCTATCAAACAGCTAAAAACAGCTAAAAACAGCTATCAAACAGCTATCAAACAGCCATGAAACAGCTAAAAACAGCTAAAAACAGCTATCAAACAGCTCTTGAACAGCTATCAAACAACTAAAACAGCTATTGAACCGCTATGAAACAGCTATCAAACAACTCTTGAACAGCTATCAAACAACTAAAACAGCTATTGAACCGCTATGAAACAGCTAAAAACAGCTATCAAACAGCTCTTGAACAACTATAAAACAACTAAAACAGCTATCAGTATAACTGCGATCTGTATAACTGCTATTGAATCGCTATCAAACTTCTTTTAAACAACTAAAAAAACAGCTCTTGAACAGCTAAAACATCTATATTATACCACAAAGTATGTAGGAAAAGGAAATAAAACATTTATATACATATATAGTTTATTTCAAAAAAATCATAATTTTTTCTGGTGTCGCGACCACCAGTTAAATATTTTTAATAC
>NW_020214103.1:1507-2251 GCF_003070985.1 Temnothorax curvispinosus
CGTAGTCCATGGTGATTCGCAATCAACCAGGAAGCGCATGATCTGTCGGATTTCGTGAGGAGACTCCATGGCATGGGACATGTAAAAATGTAATGCGCCAAAACGGTCCCGTTTCTCAAAACCGCCACCTCTTTCACGACAAATTTCATCCCGACGGTGAATCCTTGCAGATCGACAAACGTCGGTACGATCATGACGAAACGACGGAGCAATCTGTATCTTATCGCGGTACATCAGTGTATCTTATATCGCAATAAATATCTACTTATATTGCAATATCTGCTAATATTGCAATTTACATGATTTTGCGCACTACATTAGACAGCGGGCAGTATTCGATTACGCGATCATGCAAGATGAGACAATAAGCAGTAGTATTTGCAGGTACATTTTCTTTACAATCAAATTCTATTCGCACATCCACGGTGGCGCTCTTGACAGATTCGTTTTGTCGCAAGCAATCGATGACAACAAAAGGTCCTTCCACCAGGAATGTATACAAGCTGCAAAGCGTATCGAAGGCATCGTATCCGTAATAAGTTTTACGAAAACGCGCATACATATCGAAAAGAACGGCGTATCGATTTTTACCAAAATCCAGATTCATGTCATCGTACGGATAAAATTCAGAGTTTAGATAAAGTTTCACGTTGGTCAAATTACAATCATCGAATACGCTAACATTTTGAGACATGATATTCTTGCGGCCGGTCTGCAGCGCAAAGATAACATACCGCGGCTTCT
>NW_020214104.1:0-11684 GCF_003070985.1 Temnothorax curvispinosus
TTATACAAGTTGATATCTAAAAAATGCATTATCATTAAGATGTTATTTTTTGATTAAAAATGTATTGAAATTACGAATAAAACTTGTGTGTAAAAGTAATTTTTTTATTTTTATTTTAAACATGTATTTCTTTTAACCTCTTCCCTATATGTTCATCCTAAATTAAATACTTTATAAAGTGGTGTGTAAGCAAGCAAGCAATATTGCTTTTTCGCGTAGGTTTGCCATATCTTGTATGATACTTTCAGTCATTGTATTCTAATGATTATTTGTAATCGCCTTTAATAAATATTTTGTTTGTTTTAGAAAACAGATGTAAGTGCTACGAAGAAATAACAATACGGAAAAAAAGAAGAGCCAAAATTAAGGAAGCGAAGACCAAATGTATCAGATCGCGAGGTAAGCATTTAATAATCTATAATCTTTTATTAATAATTGTTACTGTTGGAAATAAATATTTAATTGCGCAGTGTCGTTTTCAGATCACTTTATAATATATACACATGTTAAACTTACACATTAAATAAGTTGCGATGCCACTCGTTTCGGAGCCGATCCGTCTCGTATTCGTCGCCTTCTGAAAATAAAAAGAGAACGTAATTAATATGACGAAGGCGCTTCATCGTCTCCTGTTCGGCAATTTCTTATACCGAAAGCGTCGTGGCGCGCGGCGTCGCGGAGCGTCCTCGATATTCGCGACATTCGAAAATATAATCGCTTTCGCGATTACCCTCGCAACGCGTCTTCTGCCGAACAAGTGTGTGTGTGTGTATCGCGGAGAGAATACGTATTTTCAAGAATCATTATAATACCCGAGCGTCGCGTCGAATCTATACTACGCGATAGATACCACAGTGAATACTACATGCAAGATCAATATGTGTCAAACTTACCAATTAAATGATTCGCGACGCCACTCGTTCCGGAGCCGATCCGTTCCGTGCCCGCTACTCTCTGGAAATGAAAGGGAAGAGAGTACGTCATCAATATAACGGAGACGCTTCGTTTCCGCGCGGCAACTTCACGCGTCAAAAGCGCCGCGGCGCGCGGCGTCGCTACGCGTTCCGTACCCAACTTAAGTTCGCGATCATGATTTTTCCGAACTTTGAAAAATCAAATATTTACTAACTCGCTTATTACTACATTGTTCTTTCGCATTCTAGCGAATAGCGTATTAATATTATTGGCAAATATCCGCGATATTCGCGGCACGACACTCGAAAATACGATCGTCACTTTCGCGATTGCTCGTGCGACGCGCCTTCGGCCGGACAAGTATCGCGGAATACGTATTTTTAAGAAATATCAATACCCGAGCGCTAAATCTATGTTACGCGATAGATACCGCAGTGAATATAATGCATGCAAGATTAATATGTGTTATACTTACCAATTAAATGAGTCGCGACGTCGCTCGTTCCGGAGCCGATCCGTTCCGTGTCAGCCGCCTTCTAGAAATGGACATGGAACATGGAAGGAGAAGGTTATACGTCATCAATATGGCGGAGGCGCTTCCCGCGTTTCCCGCGCACCGCGCGGCAACTTCAAAAGCGCCGCGGCGTCACTACACGTCTCGTTTTTACTTTCGCGTTTATGCATTTGTCTCATTTTAACAATAAATGCCATACGCTTGCCTCACACAGCAGTCAGTTTTTCCTTTATGATCCTGATATGAATTAAACATATAGATATTATATATAGATACTTATTTATTATTTTATATATTATATATTTTATATTATATGTCAAATATCTAATATGCAATTTCGAAAATGGAAGGCCGGAATTGGCCTTTCTCAGAATCTCAGGGTATATACAGATAACGCCCAACACATTATACCATGATCCCCTCCAGCTGGCTAGTTTGGACACGAACCATTAGCACGGACGCAAACCATGTGCGGTTACCGAGCGATACGACGTAGTTGAGTTGCACTTTCTCAGGCGGCGCGTCGGAAAATGCAACACAGCAACACACGAAAAAGGCCGGGGCCCGGGATGGCCTCTCTCAGGTTTCTCTCTGTCCATGTAAAGATCAATAAGGATACCACTTTACATTCCTTACAAGTGCCAAAGAATTTGTTACGAGTGACACCGAGTGGAAAGTAGATACAAATACGTACATACGTATCGCGACTATACACAATGACACAAAACGACACCATCATCACCAAGGTATTGACGATTTGGCTGCCTCTCTGCCATCATCAGTTGAAATGAAAATTCAGATTAGATTTAATCGTCGGTATGTTTTAGGTGGAACGCTTAGAGGAGAGCTTAAAAGAGACCTTACATAAAGTCGAGGTAATCAAGAGGAAGCTTGAGACGAAACTACTCAGTGCAGAAAGTCGAGAGAGATTGGAGAACGAGCTGTACGAAATTAAGAAAGTTCTCGGGCGAAACGAAAAGGAATTACAAAGCTTGAGGAAAGAGAACGCCAAGTCTTTCATGATAACGGTGTGCTTGGTCTTTGTGTGTTTCCTCTTCTATGGAATATATTTGATGATTTTCGGGAACGTTTAATACCTGTAGGAAATCGTGATATTAATTTATCTGCTTTTCGTAAGCTTTTTATACGCGGTACAACTGTCAGAACACAGTTTTACTAATTGCCAATTGTGAAAGCCAGGTTTTATAAATAATTAAATTTATTTTATAAAGAGTATGCGGAAAATGAACTTATAATATACTTTAATTTTGATATCTTTTTTTACTGTTAGTAAATTAGCTACATATGTATATCATCGCTACTGTCGTCTCGCGAGTAATATTGCCAAAAACATAACGAACACCATATTCAAATAGAAACATTATTTAAAAGTATAGTAATATATACCATACTAAGATACCATATATGTAAATAATACCATTGTAATAAAAGGTGCGTTTTGTTTCATGCATGATGTGCATAACATATCACTTATCCTTGGTTAACATTCGATGAACAACAAGGATAAGTGATGCATTATGCGCATCATGGTGGAACGGAACGTACCCAAACATATCTCAGATCTCAGATATATGTAGGTTATATAGATTATATGCAAGAATTTGCATGGCACTCGAAATGCCCTGTATATATAATTACATGTGTACTTGTCTAAAAAAAAATTTTTTTAAATGTATATATTGCAAAAACATAATTTTTTATGCAAAAAAATTTATTTCCACGTATTAATCAACATAACAATCAAGATAAATATCTCTGTTTTATAAACTAGTTAGTATCTGTTTTAGATATTACATAAACATCAATTTTATTTTTTAAAATATATATATGTATTTAAGTATATAGAATGCGTAATTTTGCTATGTTGAAAGGGCAACGAAGTGGCGCATCCATGAATACGAAAGGGTACGAAGTGGCGTATGGCTTGAACTTAAGACGGAAAAAACCATAGACTGGACTATCTTTAGCTGTTAGCTATTAAATCATACTGAGGTGTCCCAGCTAGACGACTGCGTATGTATCTGGCGTGTACTTCGGCATCCAGGAAGCTGCCGCTCACCGCAGGATCTTCTTTCATGGCAACTCTCCATTCAAGCTGCATTATATAAGAAAATTTTTATCGCGATCGATATACACGTCAACTACCAATAATGATATTATTTACCAATCGCAAGAAACGGTCCCGAGGTATGACGAATTGCTCTCCCCTTGTGATCCTTATTACATCTGCTCTCTCGCACCACGGCCATATCATTAAATCCAGCATGCCAGGTTTGCTGCCACCAAAAAAGGGAGTTCTTCTCTTCGCTAACTCTCGATCGAAGAGTTCCAGACCAGTCAATGTCTCGTTGAATACATCATGCTCCAATGTTGTTTCCGAATAAAGTCCCTAAAAGTCAAATATAATAGGATCAGGATGGAGATGTACTTGAGAATTACAGACAAGAATATAAATATTTCAAAATAAAAACCAGCATAAACAAATACCTTATAGTAGAAAGTTGATATCACTGTATTAAATCTATCGATCAATAACTTATCCTTAGCCTTTGCTAAAGGATCACTTGGATACAGCTTGTTTTGAGGATACGCGTCGTCCAAATAATCAGCGATAATTAGGCTTTCATACAACGTTTCGCCTCCTTCAAGTTCGATACAAGGAACTTTATTAAGGGGGCTCTTTTCTATCAACCAGTCCGGTTTATGTGTTAGGTTAACATATACTACATCGTATCTAAAAGCAAAACAATGTGTGGAAAGAGACGTTGCACATATATAGGAATAATTATTATCTACATAAAATTATTTTCTATAGAAAGCTTTTCTAGAGAAAGAAATCTTTCTCTTTCTATGAAATAAATGCTTTGTGTTAAATTATTATGTCATACTTGAGAATAGAAATAAGAAAAGTAATTTTACGTACAGAACTGTTAAATTAGAAATTATATATTAAAAAATATATCAATAAAAAGTTTTCAACATATATATATATATTTTTTTTAAGCAGTACAATTAGTGCAAAAGCTCGATATTTTAGGCAAAAAAGCTAACGATGAAACAATAGGTAACTTGTCGCATAATCGTGCTTACGGGATTTGTTTGGCGTCCAACACGAGGTGTATCCTTTGCGCATATGGACAGAAGCGCATGCTGTACAGGCGTATTTTGTCGGGTACGAGGGGCGGTGCTACCGATCCTGAAAGAAGGAATGCACATTCAGTGGACGTTCTAATCTATACGAGCCTGTAAACCTGTCAATCGCGCGATTTACGCGACGCAGATGCTTCTTTAGTACCGGTACTCAAATGTTTCGCGCTCATCCTGATCGATGGTCCTCGTATCCTAGCCGTCGAACACGTCAGAAAGACTTGGTCGCGCCGACCTAAATGACGCTCGACATTCCGTTAGCCGGTTGGAGCGAGGAATAAATATCGATGACGACGATGACAGTACGTGGCCTTCTGTGTGCGCAGATATCATACGTACTACACACACATGGGTGATAGAAAGAGAGACAATGAATCACGGGGCAAATAGGCGCCTTCTATGCTCATTGCTATTCATTTTTTCTCTTTCTATATATTAGTAATTTCCTGACAAGTCGCTATTCGTATGTCTCGTCAGAGAGAAGTGGAGAGAAGCCTCTGTACGTGACGGATCAAAGCCAACACGTGGTGAAAGCATATAACCCTACCATAGACACACAAAAAAAAGAACAATTATCTGCACCTGAGAGAGAGAAGCCTGACTGACTAGCTCTCTCAGGCTTCTCTCTGTCTGTCTGTCTGTCTGTTTGTTTGTCTGTCTGTCTGTCTGCACATTATACACACTTTACATGTATAGATTCCGCGCTGCCATTGGAGGCGCGAAGACAGCTGACAGCAGTAATAAAAGGCCTTCACACACAAAATCGCGTATGGACGTAAAACGTAAGCGTAAGAAAATCGACCAATCCCAATCAAGTATTGCGCTGTACGTAATCCCAGTAGGGGAAAATACTCGATTGGGATTGATAGATTTTCTTACGCTTACGTTTTACGTCCTTACGGCATTTTATGTGTGAAGACCTTAATAAGAGAAGACAATCCAAATGCAGTCATTTTTTACAAAAATAATAAAGTATATAAATAATTATATACTTTAGAATAGCAATGCATTTATAAAAAAAATAGCTTTAAATGCATATGAATAAGTAGTCGAGAAATTAAATGCAATATTTCACACTGTATGTTACGCAATTAAGATTATAGGACTTCTTAAACTCTTTAGAACGCTGTGCGCCTTTCGCATTTCTGTCAATGGAGTATAAGACATTCTTTGCGTATATCAACAATCTTTCTGTAGCCTTCAAACTATTATAAAATGTATCAACAAAGTATCTTTCGTATAAACACCATTTATTTGTCTCTTTTTTAACGAGTATATGATCTTAAATGTAATTCCTTATATATAAATTTTATATTTTCAAACATGAAAATACAGATCATAAAAGTTGGATATAGTACTACGACATCAGCATATTGCATGTGCAATAACTACCGTCTAGACATTTGAATAACTTTCTATTAAAAATTATAATTAGTAAACCTTGTCCACAGGGCTATTTAGTTCATATGTGGATGTAAAGATACGAAGCGCACATATGACTATACATTTTATCATATAGTCATAGGCCTACATTCTGAACCGTCTTTTATCGATAAAAGCGCGCTTTTATTTCTGAGATGCTATACAGTTCATATTACATACACTATGACATTTCAGAAATAAAAAGCGCGCTTTTGTCAATAAAAGAGAGTTGAGAATATGGACCATAGTCCATTACCATCTTTTTCTAGTCTTTCTAATAACAAATAGTTAACATGCGCAGATACGTATTTTTCAACGTTATAGTACTATACATAAAAATGCATACATCTGCATGGACCTATAAGTCATATATATTATTATATATAATATAATGGTTATTCACAATTATAAAGTCACAAGCAATAAAAAGAAAAATGATTAAAGAAAGACAAAGTTAATGGTATTGTTTCGATATAGCTTGTTCTATAAATCTTTCTTTTTTTCTTTTTGTTGCGTCATATTTGTGATAATCATACGATTGAGATATAATACATAAAAACAAAAGAGAAAAACTGTGTGTGTGTGAGCAATACTCATTAATACATTAATGAATAATCTATTTATAATTATTGAAGGGGATTCGAAGATCGGTTTGTGTGGACATCGGTTGGACATTATGTCTCAACTACAAAGCGATCCTCGGAAATCCTTGAAATCATGAATATCTATCCTTAAACAAAAAACATTGGTGAATCTCCCATTCTTATTATAAAGTTTCTCTGTTCCCTTTCCAAGTCACTCAACCTAAAGTCTCTGTTCCTGATAAATGGAAATAATATCTTACAGATCATGATCATAATCAATATCCGATTCATAGCGTAATAGATTGCTTACCCTTGTATCAAGGCTCTTCCACGATAAGCTGCTAAATGAGCATAATAGGTAGGCACCGGATAGCTTATCGCTCTTGCACAGCGGGCATATATATGACAAAGATAATATGTCAACTCTTCAAGCTGATCTTCGGTAAAGTTGGATTCGTTGTAGATGCATCTGTATTTTGTAGGCCTCGCTGTACCCTACATTTATAATCATAATCATCAACACTATACATCAAATAAACTTCATTTAATTGATGAAAAAATAATTATAGTTTATAAATTTAATTATTAATATAATTTAATATGCTTCTTAAAGTAAATTATTATAATTATTACGAATTAACTATTGCTATAATTACTATTGGTCGCTATTACTATTGCGAAAATTTTGTCATTGATATCTTTAATGTTTTTTAACGACAAAACATTTTTAGTTATATAACAAATATTTTTATTTAAAAAACTTAACTTATCGTATCGACCTACCTGAATACTCGCATGTGATACAAGATAAAAATCAATGTGCTCTGGATGGGTAATAGTCGTGTCGACAATTGTACCCGGTTTCACGTTATAATTTCTTGTGTCCTCGGTGTCACGTATATCTTTGGACTTAGGGAAGAGACGCACATGGTGTCTCTTCTGAACGACCAAGCAATTAATTTCAATATTACTGCCGCGAGTGAATTTAGTAAAAGCGTTGACCGCTTTTTTTATAGCTCCTATTTCGTAATACATAACTTGTGGAAGTTGCCCCTCGCTGACTCCGTCTCTGGAAATTAATATAAATATGGCATTAATGCATTAAAATATAAGTATGTATATAAGATATATTTGTAGAGATTAAAAAAATAGAAATTCATATTTTACTCATACATATATATAGGTTTCTTATTTATTTTACATTTTACATTTAAAACTGAGTTTTCCTTTATGTATCTATAAAAACATTTTTAATAAGTTACATAACATTGAGTATCGTCAATACATACCGATAATAAACGATTCTCTTTGGACAACATTTTGTTTCCTGCTGATAAACTCTAAGTTGCGTTAGTATTATTTCTTCAAGATCTAAAATCATTTCTTCTTTGGGTTGTTGAAGTCTAAGTGCAACATTATATCGGAAAGCTGATTTATCTCTACTTGCAGCAACCTGAGTTAATAAAATTTCTTATTAATTTATTAACACACACACAAATATTCACATAAAAAAGGAAAGCTATGTTTAATAATTATACAAACCGCTGCTATAGATGGTGAATCTTTAGAATCGGGAGACGGATGAGTCACGTCGGCGCCAACAAGCATACAAGGATATTTTTCGTTCAGACATGCTGGCCTAAAAGAGAAAATTAAAAAAAAAGAGGAAAACAGTTTTACTCGAGGTTACAGGTATCTTCATAAAATGTTAAGGTACAAGTATTATTCACTTACATTCTATCAAATATGTGATTAACGCCATTTAATTTTGAGTTTATTTTTAGCAGAATGTTCCTTACTGTCGTTACTTGTTTGTACTGATCAAGTCTCTTTAAAGTTTGAAGTTTTATACATTGTGTTAAAACACCAACGTCCATCTCGGTAATCTTTTTTAATTTACCTGAGACAATGATAAATAACACCAGATTGATTTATATTCAGAATAAGAAATATAATAAAAAGAATCATGTACTCACCATACATTACGTCTGTGCGATTAGGTATGATAACTATTATTAATTTTAACTTCTTATTGTCAATGAAGAATTGTGTAATTTTATCTAATTCGTTTAATCTAAAAGAAGATCCATCAAATAAACGAGGCCGCTCAATTATCATACCAACTTCCTTTGCTAAAAAAAAAGAAAAAAAAAACGATTTAATGTAACATAAAATATAATATATGAATATAATCTATGTATAGTATGATTCAAAATTACAATTCGTCGAAAATTTAAATTTACAATTGCAAACATTGCAAACTATGTACCATGATAAATTTCTTTTTGAATAAACAATTGACAAATGCACTATACTTTTTAAAAGTCCTCGACGGAATACATTTTTATCTCTAGTTTTCATTTTTTAAAATACTTAACCAGTAGTTTGCAACATTGTCGCGAATTCTTGCATAGCAGGCTGCAGGTTCGACATTCCAGACATATTGACAATAGTCCACGTTGACTTCTCCAAATGTTTGGGTTCGTTAAATGGTTGAATATACCATGTCCCTCGTCTTACTTGTGCCTTTCCTCTGGAATATCTCAATTCTGGAGCAGGTAAAACTCTGGCCTGTACGTCTTCCATTTTTGGGTGGACAGATAGATGAAACTCTCTTGACATGACGGGACTATTGTTAATTTGGATTGTGTTGAACTACAAATATATAATATATTAAATAATGATAAAATACATGTTGAATATACGAATGTAAAATGTTTTTTTACCGCTGCCTCTATTCTTTCTTTACGAGTAATCGCATTAGTTGCTGCTTTTCTGATCATGTTTGTAGTTTGCTCTTCGTCCAGCTTTCTAATAGGCTGATTCGGCATAATAGTGCATAACTGTAAATAAGAAAATTTTTCATTTATCTTATGCTATCACTTGTAGCAAATATAAAACAGCTTACGCACTTCGATAGGCAGCAAAATTTCACTTCCGTTAGACGTCGTGCTCACATGAAGAGTAGGCAAATCAGGCCTTCGTATATTATATTTCTTGGACTCCCAAAAGTATTTTCTTATTGTTGTTGTTTTTGATATTGTTCTCGTTCCATCTGATGACTCCTGTTTGAATTCTGTATTACAATCTTTATGGCTCAATTTAATTATGCGATGCGTCTGCCTCGATACGTTGGGTATTTTATAAGTCACTTTTAAGCCTCTCAAAAAACTTTGTATCTTAGATTCACGCATGACACCATTGTAAGTAATGTTGTTTTCTCTGACCCTTAAAACTTCAGCTATATAGTCAAGTACTCTCTGCTTCATGGTAAATCCTTTATGAGAAACTAAATAAAATACAAGAGATATTACATAGAGATTATAGATAAGGATATTTATTGTAGTTTTCGGTTCAAGCCATTACAAAAGCTTTAAAAATATTGCCTATACATTTGTTTGTAGTTCAAATGATAAATGTATTAATCAACGTGAATACTTTACCATCTATATTTAGATACAGACTCCAGCCAAGTATCCCAGACATAAATCCACCGCGCGCTAGAGCTAAGCCACCACCTAATGGTTCATTCTCATTTATATCCCAGTAGAGTGACTTTCCGATCTATAATAAAATACATTTTAAATTATGCATCATGTAAATTTGTTTATATCAATCAATTTCCTTCAATTACAACCCATATCTAACATTTATTATAAAGTATAAATATAAGTATATATTGAAAAAGCAGATTTTCAAGTTCAAACAATAATATGCAAAAACATTTTCTTAACAAGCGATTCATTTTCAAAAAATCGATGTTATTTATAATTGTACAAAAATCAGTATCTACTAAAAAAGACTATGAGTGGCGATCGCGGCGCAGAGATATGCCGTTACTCTTAAGAACCGAAGATCAGAGTTCAAATCTGACCGTTTTTATTCGATCGCCACTTCTCGGACCCACCAAGAATATCTTGCCATGAATACCCCTCTACAGAAAGCCGTTCGGAATTGGCGTTAAATTGCAGTTCTCATACATCTCATCAACAGATATATGCAGAAAGAATCACGACGCTTGAAATCGAGCAATATAACTAAGGAGAAGTTTGTTAAAAAAAAATACTGTTAATTACTTACGGTAATAAACTGTGATTCGGGTGCATAACGCATAATTATATCTAAAACTTGTATGGAAGTTTGATCTCTCTCTTCCAGACGACCAGGTCTCAAATTTTTTATCCAGCTAAGGTCAACATTAGCCACTTTCCTTATAACAATTTGATATCGGTTCCTTCGCCCCTCTTGATTTTGGTGCTCAAAAACATCCGCCATCTATAAAAAAGAATAAAAAATATAAAAAAATGTGAAAAATTATTCTTTATAGTTTTTGCTTATCTCTTTAATTAGATTTCTAATTAAATCATTTAGGTCTACTTGACACATCTTCATTTTTAAGATACAATAACTGTGTAATCATTAGTTTTGATTATTAGTAGATTTAATTAGAAATTAGCTTTTGATCAAGCAATATTATAAAACTTATTTCAAATGTGATAAATTATATTACATTCAACGCATGTATTACTTACATCATCGATAGGAAGATCATTCGCGCTATACGCATTTTTCTTCCCATCATATGCCGGATATCTATTCTTAAAATGTTTATTTCTACATTGTTCAAAAATACTCCTGCATAAAGGTTTAGGAAGATTAAGTTCCTTTTTAATCTTTTTATTAGCTTTCTTTTTGTCCTCTTTCTCTTTGTAAGGCTTAATATCAATATCATAATGAACTGCGTTGGTTACAAACTTATTGTCGAATATAATCTTGAACATATTTGTCCATACTTTAACTGGCACCCCTACTGATCCACCTTTCGTAGGATTTGTTCTCTTTGGTATCATGTTATAATATGACGTCAATTGAGCAGATGTCATTTTTGACTTTTCAGTTATTTGTGAGCGGAATGAATCTGTCATACCAAGATCAGATACCTAAAATTAAAAAAAAAGACATTTAAAAACTGAATTAATTAAAAATGCGATATCCGTTTATGATGGATATTATTAAACACGCATATATGTAAAATATATTTAAAAAATAATATAGTATATATTATATACATATATATATAT
>NW_020214105.1:0-1015 GCF_003070985.1 Temnothorax curvispinosus
TGGTATTTATTTAGAATAGCTACTGCACCTCAAATATCGATGAAATTAGGCTTAATCGATTCGTTTTTGCATAAAACGAAAGAATCTGGCAGAAAAATGCGGCGGTCTGCCCAACGAAGCGAGATATTTAACGTTAAAGTTGACGACTCTCAGGTTATGAAACCTGTCATACCGACGAGATGTAGCGACTGTGGTAGCGACATGAACATGCCCCGCGGCCACATGCGCATGCTCTGTCAGCTCTGTGGCCACATGCGCATGCTCCGTGTCCGCACGCGCATGCAAAAGTGCGCGAATTTGAAACGTATGCATACTTATAATGCATAAATATAAATATGTACTTTTTATATACGAACTATTCTTTGCTTTAACAAATTATTTGTTAAATAATTTGTTAAAGCAGAGAATAGTTGGTATATGGAAAGTACATATTTATATTTACAATGAATAGTTGGTATATAAATATGTACTTTTTATATACCAACTATTCTCTGCTTTAACAAACTATTTGTTAAATAATTTGTTAAAGCAGAGAATAGTTGGGGTATGAAAAGTACATATTTATATGTACAATGAATAGTTGGTATATAAATATGTACTTTTCATATACCAACTATTCTCTGCTTTAACAAATTATTTCTGTTTCGTTAACTTCGACGCATAATATCTGTAGCAGAAATAATTTGTAAAGCAGAGAATAGTTGGTATACGAAAAGTACATATTTGACGACTTGACATGTTATGAAATCTGTCATACCGACGGAATGTAGTGTGACGTGACAATTGTCACGTCCGCCGCCCAGGCGATAGCTCGGCCGAGGGGAAGGTCAGGGATGGCGCCTCGACTCGGCTCGAGGAAGGGCTACCCGCGTAACTAACCTTTTTTCTGAGTAACATTCCGTAGGGACGACAGGTGGTGCCGGAGCGTGGGATCACGACCGGATGTAACGACGATAGTCGCGACGAGAGAGAAACGGGCGCTCGGAGGACGCACGAAGGAGTGGTCGGCCGACGG
>NW_020214106.1:0-2672 GCF_003070985.1 Temnothorax curvispinosus
CGATCTCTTGATACGCGTATCAAATAGTATATTTGAACTGATCAGCCCAGATCAGCCAATAATCAGCCTTATTTACTAGTTATTTACTATTTAATACGCGTATCAAGTGATCTAGGTGTAAACTAGGCCAATTGATGCGACCCGAGTCGGGTCGAGTAGCAAATCGAAAACGCCATATCTCTTTCTATTGGTGTTATAGAAAGAGATATCACATGAAACTTTTCACGTTTCCGTCCTAGGGGAAAAGATACATGATCGTATCCCCAGCCCGTTCCTCTCTGGTAATACGCATGATCAGAATCGCTAGGGAGTGCCAAGTGGTAAGTAGTGACCTTCCGCGTCCTCAAAACGTCAGTTTATTACTCGCTATTGGATAGCTTGCTCCGTTGTCTTGTCAGGTTCAGATTGTATCGTCGCTCGTCGATTTTTCGTTCACAACTCGATCTCCATTCTTGCTTCCCGTGCGTCTACCAGGCAAACGAGACAGAGGTAATCGTTACGTCTGATAACCTCATATTATATCATAGATTTTCTTTTATATCGATTCTCCGCTTTTGGAAACAGCCGAACTTTCGATAAGCGAACCGCAAGAGTCAAGATTTCAAGGTCGTCGAATTTTCAGGGAATTAATGTGGATAACGTTTTAAGTCGCGGTCGAACTTTACATGCTGTCTTTCGACAGTACACGCGTGAACCAATATTATTAATTAATACGCTTCTTTGTTAATCAGATATAGTATTCGTCTTATAAGTAGCATAGGCATAGTGAATGAGTGAAAGAATATCGTAAAGTTTTTTGAAGAAAAAAGTCAAATTTGTAATTCTCTGATGTATTTTGCAAATCAAAATAATCTTATATACTCCTATAATTCTCTTGTCATACATGTAGTTTTAAGGTCTTTGCACAATGCCAGGCAACTGAGGCAACAGGCAATAGGAACAGGAAATAACCAAAAATATGTTAATTACAACCTAAAAAATTCGAATGCTGTGATTGATTGGCAACAGGCAATAGGCACAGAATTTTCAACGTGACGGAAACTCTGTGTCTATTGCCTGTGTAATTGTTTATTTTGCATTTATACATGACTTCTTATTTCTATTCTCTGTTCCTATTGTCTGTTGCCTAGCATTGTGCAAGGGCCTTTATAGGGATATTGATTTTTTAAAGCTTTTATTTTAGTCCACATTTATCAGATTGTGCTGTATATACAAATTAGAAAGGTTATTACCTCAAATTACCACAATGTTATTTTAAATTGTACTGCATAACATTTGAATTAGAAATCTGATCAGAAGATCAATAACAATTGGAAATTTTATTTAGCTTTATTTTATTTGCTAAAAACCTGATAAATGATAACATATAAATAGATATTCACAATCAGTTACAAACTTATAATTAAATCAGTCTTTTGATTTTATTTGTATATTAATCTTTTTCTGTAAAAATTAAAAGTCTTTAATTAATTGTGTATAGGAAATTGAATAAATTTTGATACAATTGGCAAGGAAATTATTTTTTATGTAAAAAACAGATATAGAATAGATTTTTTTGGACCCCTTGGGGTAATAAAGAAGCTCAAACTAACTAATAAAATAAAAGTATAAAAGTGAAGATATATTTCTTTTAGTTAGAGTAGTTAGACAAACGTTTTGTGTAACTTTAGAATTAATTTATAATTTTATTTAATAAAAAATAAAGAAATAAATTTTATAGGATATATCTTCAAAATATAGACTCATATTCTGAACGCACTTTTATCGATAAATGTATTTATTTCTGAGATGTTATAACATATGTAACATGAACCATAGCATCTGAGAAATAAATGCGCATTTATCGATAAAAGTGCGTTCAGAATACAAGCCAGTCTTGTAAATGTGTAGAGAGGTCAAGATAGTCTTGCAAATTCAAAATAATTTATTTTTTAAGTATTATTAGATATGCATAATGTGCTGAGAGATAATTTCTGTTTTGAGATTATGATTATCTTATAATATAGCATGCAGTACTAAACTTAAGCTAAAGAGAGGGAAAGAAGGAACAAGATTAAAAGAAATAGTTGATAAGATCGCGAATTTTATTTTTGGCCACATATTTTTTAATCTCTTTTGCGAATTTTTTTCTTTTTCTCTTCTATAAAGTAAAGAGGTTTATGTTTGAGTCTTAGCTGGGATATTTTTCACAATAAAATCGTATGTTTACGAAAATGTAAATTCAGTAGCATTAAATAGCAGTAATATTAAATTATAGGTACATCAATTTAGTAATATGAGATTACACTTTTAATTTTGGCATAAAATATCACTTCAAGATTAAATAATAATCGCGGTGCGTGGTTCAAAACACAAAGCAAATCCATATAATTTACGAAATTATTATTATTAGGCACAAGTTTCCACTCAATGGCAGAAAATGTCAATTTATTTCGGTCATATACATTATACATAGTAGTCACTATTTATCTATTAATAGAATTTATATTTTTCATTTTCTTTAATAATAGATAGAAACAGAATTATGATGAATATACCTAAATATTATATAGATATATATTTAAATAAAACCTCTCTGATCATGGAACTAATAGTCAATCAAAATTTTGAATTATTAGTTATATGTGGGGGGGAATTCACAACCCAAAATTTTGTACACCAATGCCGATTTT
>NW_020214107.1:0-4816 GCF_003070985.1 Temnothorax curvispinosus
CCTGATTCTTTCGATGTCATGAAACACGGAAATAAATTGCCACTTAATTCGCGTAGTATCGAGTATTTAAATATATTTGAAATAACGAAGACAAGAATTCGAGACATTGATCTCCGGCCAACAAATTTTAACTCGGTTCGCAGTTGCTCGCGCAAAACCTCGAAATTACAGGCGAGTCCACGTATCGTGCACGTCCGTGTGTGTGGGCGGATATTCGAGTGGATTTACCGGCGCAATGGCGGGATTTTTTTCATCCGCGGAACGATTTTTAAAGGCTGAGCAAAAAGAGATACGAAGTGCGGAGCGTAGAGAGAGGGAGGGCAGGCGCGGCGAGCGGGGCAGGGCGAACGAAATAAAAGAGATAGGCGTGATTTCGGCGTGATATCCCGGCCGACGCGATGTGCGACGTGCTGGTTTTAATCCGACCTTATTCGTTCGCTACGAAGATGTATCCGTTGACTACAAAATTTCATGCGCGCTTCAACTTCGTTTCTCTCTTGACATCGTCTATTCCCGACGTCTTGGGAATTCTAACGGAACGCTCGCGCCTCCAATGGAAAAACGAAAATCTCAGTTGAAACGCAAATTTCTCACAACTGTCATAAATGATTCCGATGCCAATTCTTTCATTTAATGATTTAAATATAACACTACTGGCCAATGCTTTTTTTTATGTACTTTAAAATAATAATTTTCTCTCTTCCAATTTCTGGAAAATCGACTTTTAGCTTTAATTGACTCAATATTTTTCTTCGATTAAAAATTAGCATTTAACGTTAATATGAATACCGGTTTTTGAGTTTTTTTTAGGTGTCTCCCGTATTTGTCAAGTTAGAATTTATTCAACAATTTTGCCGATCTATAAGGTCAAAATCCGTGTGGCATTCTTGACCGCGGCGCGGTGAGGCGCCGTAAAGCAGACAAACACCTTTGTCGTTCGTCGGTGACGATTGATCGTGCCGATGGGCATTGGCCACGCGCTAATGGCCGGGAATGTTAATTACGATTCCGGGACGCGCGCGTGCCTGATTTCGCGGTTCGGAGCTCGCGCGATTCCGGAAACGGCTTCGTGAGGGAGAGAAGCGTCGTCGCGCATCGCGCCCGCCGCTCGCCTTTACGTGCGAGGGCCATACGTGACCTCGCATCCCCCGGGAGACGAAGGGCCGGCGGCAATCGCAACCCCAAATCTCCCAAAAGAGACGTCTTCGTGTCGTTCGCCGTGTCCGCGCCGTGCGTCACGGTAATCTACGTCGCTTAGGGGATACGCCGCGCGGAAAATTAAAACAAATGTACACGTGCCCTCCGTGAGGCCCCCTTTCTCTTCCTGATTCTCTCAATCTACTATGACGCGATGCGCGAAATTATCACGGAATACTTTTTATTATTCCATCAAGAACGCAGCGGTGAGTAACTAGATGAATTTGTGAGATCTCGCACTGTATAATTGCTTCCAATTGCTGTGAGAGGAAATTTTCTTTAAAGCCATTCGCGTGTGTAACTTTTCGTCTCGCGAGAGTTCCTTGATCTTTCCACCTGTACCGTTATTTGCCATGTATGTTTCATGCGCGCGGTAAGCTTTTCTTTTATGTTTGCTTTGTCACAAATGTTTCGACACTGATATTGTAGACAGATTGCGCAACACGATAACAGGAAACTTTGTCTAGAACCTTGAGGCGATATCATTGTCCTGTTAATTTCTCTATATACACATGACAATCTTTTAAAATATTTATAAATCGGCGTTGTGTAGATTAAGTGCTTCCGAAATGATTGATTCGCGATAACGCAGATCGCGCATTAAACGTGCAAGAGTACCTCACTTAATCATTTTACTTTAAGTATCATTCATGTCTGGCAGCGAAGAATGGGAGAAGGTATCTGTTGCGGAAAAGGACAATTCGCGGGACGGTGCTGCGAGATTACTGCGTGGAGATAATATAATTCTCGTCGAGACGTCGTTTATAGTGGCTGATGGTTAGACGCTAATAAATTCACGGTGGCAAGTGCCGTGAAATTTCTTCATATGATCCGTGCCAACGATCCTCACTTCTGCTGGCCCTGCCAGGACGTAATGCGCGCGTTTCTTCTACCAACTACACATTTCGTGAGAATTTATTTTAGCACATATTTCTTGAAGCCACTACATTGCGCGGGGAAATCCCAATTTCTTACATATAGTAATAATTTATTAGAAATTAAAATGAGATATTTGCCGCGATAACTTTTTCGTGTAGCTGATGGAAGTCTGCGTTAAAAACTCAATTGAAAATTAAGAAATCTCCGCGTTACGTCAGAAATTACCACAATTGCGAAAGATAATTAATTGCAATGGTCAAAAGTATTATGTAAAGAGTCCATATGTGCTAATTGTAATCTTGTACGAAAAAGAGTGATTAACGTTGTAAGAATATTCGTATCGCTCGGAGGTAAAGCTTACTCTGTTCGATATTAACGAAACGTTTGCAACGAGACTCTATAACTGATTACACACTCGTCTTCCAAGGCACGCATGGACTTTTCATATAGTTTCAGTTGGCCATTTTTACGTTATTGGCAGAAATTCTTGAAGCGTTACGTGGCAACTGCCGTAGAGAGAGCATCAGAGCGATCGCAAGGCTAGCGAGGCTATAGGTTCGTAAAGTGTGAAAAAAAATAATAATTGAGATAAAAATATAAAGACAATTTGTACAAACATAAATTAAATATGAGGCATTAAAAATTAAATTGCACATTTTCCATGTTTATGCCATATGTGATCGTACACATTAATTTTTTTATACACTGATAAATTTTAATGCAGTCAGCGTTCTTATCAGTATATACCTATAATCGTCGCGTTCTGAAGTCTATAAAATTGTTGTGGAAAACGGGGAATAAAGTTGGCAGCCTAGCAGGCTTCTAGGTCTGTCGGCCGCGAGTGAATTGCCGCCCTAGTAGCGCCCGGTAGAGCGGCGCGCGGTAAATAAGATTCATAACGCCAGTCGCATCTATTATTTCCGGAATTTCCGGCGAGAAGCGGAGGCGGAGGCGCGTTGTATAGGAAGTTGGTCGGAGGGAAGTTTTTCATCCGTTTCTCGCCACGCCACGTTGACTGTGACTAATTGGATCGCCGCGCGGTGCGGATAAGGATGAGACCTATCTCGCGCGCGCGGGCATGTGCACGCGTATGCGTACCGACACACACACCGGCTTAACGGTGCGCGATTTTGGTTCGGTGCTGATGATGATATTTGCGCCGAAATTATGCGGCGTACCGAGGAGATCCGGCGCACGCGATTATGCGTTTAGCCATTTTGGAGTGCGTTCCCGGTTGCGAGGTATCCAAGAACTACGCCGCTATGCACGCAACACACGATAGATATGCACGAGAATCCCCAAGAAATCAAGACTTTTATTATAGAACTTTCTATCTTTTATTATTTCTTAATAAAAGAAAAAAATAATATCGTCATGCTGTTTTTATTAACTTATTATCGCGATACTTGAATTTTTTGTCGCAAAATTTTCTTCGTCGCTTGCGGATTCACATTTTCCGTGGCATGCGTGTGAGATTCAAATCTTACGACGGATTAGTATCACGAATTCTTTGAAGTAGCTGGTCAAGTGGCCTCTTCCTCTTCCCCTCGCGCCGCTGTGGGTTTTAATTACGCGCCAATTAATTAACACAGCTTTTTAGCCTTTTTTTTTACCTTCCACCCACTGGGCACTCGGACGTAGCCACGCGGAGCCATTAGAGGTCCTAACGCAACCGCGGCACGACGCTGCCCCCCCTCTCCCCCTTTACCTTGGCGGGTGGTGGTGTTATCTCGTTAAGAAATTAACCGCGAATTAAGGTCGTTTTGCCGCATAATTAGATGACCTCTGGAGATAAGATTACGAGTTTTTAAGTTAATTCCCTGATAGAGCCTGGACGTCACCTTCGGGCGTAAGACCCACTGCTTTATCGTCGAAGTCTCACCTTGGCTTTGTCAACTTTCTTTCTCGCTGTACTTAAACATTTGGCATAAAACTGGAATGTCTCTTTAAAAAGTAAGATTACAAAAGTTTGGCGTGACTCGTACACTACAAATATATTATAATGTAAGATGGAGAGTTAAGATGTGTAATTATTATTGTAACATTTTTTTTTCCGTACAGTTTCAAAGAGAAACAGGATTGATATTGCTGTTAATTAAATATTATAAGTTGCGACGATGTGATCGTTGAGGTGAGTCGAGAGGTAACGGGATATTTCCAGGAGTCTCTCACTCGTCAAAGTAACCTAATGGATTAGGTAGCTTCCACCGTCCGCAAATGTCGGCAATTAATTTATGTGGAGAGGAACGTCGTCGCGGGGTATTAATCATGGACAGAGGATAAGCGCAAGTTCTTTATTCTGTCAAATATCCACTTAAATCCCCTTGATACCCTTTGAAACTTTTATTTCTAATATCACGTACACCTTACTGATAATAGATGCGATTTTAAAGTAGGTGGAGGATAAAAGGCGAGCAATTACATTTTGCGTCATCGTTTTTACGATAGATATCCTTTCATTGCTCTCGTAAGAGAAATATGTGTTTATGGTGTAAATCTGGCGCATAACTGTCGTTCGATTCCATAAAAGCCGAGGTGGGCACACGCTAATCAGTTTCAGAATATTGTCGATTAGAAGATATCTATTACCCGAGATGAATGAGCAAAACACGTATGTATGGAATTGGATCACATTTAACGAAATTTAATCCGACCCACGGATCGATCAACTAATTGGCGTTTGTTGTATAAATCCGGATCGCGGTACCATGTAACTGTCATCGGTAATATCATTGTGCCG
>NW_020214108.1:0-30831 GCF_003070985.1 Temnothorax curvispinosus
TAAGTGTGCAATGCTCAGAAATTACTTTTTGTTGCAACTGTTATTAAATTTTTGGAGGAAATACACATAGTTTATTATTTTAATAATACTTTTATGATATACGCGGGACATTCAAGCACGTCTAACAAAATAATAATATATAAAATTCTTATAGCAAAAAAATATGATTTATACAACAAAATAAAAGTGAATTAAAAAATATCTTTTGTAATGACTACATTGCATACTATTATGAAATTGTGAATTTTAGGGATTTTAGGAATTTGTGATTATAAATTTATAATTTTTCAAGAGAGAGAGAGAGAGAGAGAGATTAAACATTTAAAAAAGTCCCGACACAACGTAATAAATATAATCTGCACAATAAACTCTTAAATTTGCTTAAATAAGAATTGTTTGCTTCTCGTGTTACAGAAGCACAGGAAAATGCTGACGAATACAGCAACGAGGTGGAGCAACTACGCGGTACAGTGGCCAGAAATGAAGAAGAGAAGCAAAGATTGGAGGCAGAACTCCTGCAGATTAAGGAGATGCTACAGCGTGAGGTAGCTCGAGCAGACGCTGAAAGCCGCAGAAGCAATGTCATTATAGCCGAATACAAACAGGTATTTACAAGATATTATACATTGTAGATGGTTCAGTTCCAAATATTATAGATAGCTGCAAGAATATTTACACGTTTGCAGATCTGTCAACGTTTGGAGGACGATTACAATGCTGCGAAGACAACGTTGAGCGAGCTACGGGTGTGTTATCTCAGGTTTAATTTCGCTAGCGTTTACACTCTTTATCGAGCACGGACTCCGATAACGATATGTTTCAGGCGAAGGTTTCAAAATGCGAGAAATGTAGGACGTGTATAATGGATTCGTCGAACATACTGGCGGATATCGCACATCCTTTGGAGAACCGAATAGATCCCATGCTTCACAGGGTGCAGGAAAGGGTGCGCGAATTGGAATTAGAGTTGGCGCAGACGAAATTGGCACACGTCGAGGCCGAGTGCCGGAATCAGGTGAGCAACAGGGACACATTTTGCATAGCTGACCGTCTGAAGATCGAAGTACAGAATGTAACGCGAATCGTTTGGCAGGATCTGACGCATCAGTTGCATGCCACCGCTTCTGAGCTGCAAGCCGCGCGGAACAGTTGGCCGTGGCTCAGCAAAACCTTGTCTAGCATAAAGGAAGCGGCGAACAAGAGGGAAGCGATGACTCCAACCGCGCTGAGAGATCTGAGACGCGACAGCGCACCTGGGGGCGATCTGCACCATCTGATACATTCTCGTAGCCGTGAAACGCGGGACAGTCTCAAGGAAGTTGTGTGATGCAGTAAGTACGAAACACAATACTTACTATAAAAAAAATAGCACATCTTTTGTAATGAAATGAATACAGAAGTAGGATGCAACATATTATATATAGTAGATGCTACATAGTTGTGTAGATATAAAAGGTTCTTATCTCTGCTTTAAAAAATATTCGACGGAGATATTCCCTTGTGTGTGACAAGTAAAATACTTCACAAATATTTTTTAAAGTAAAGATAAGAACTTTTTATATCCATGTGACTAAGTGGTGACACTGCTTTATACAATCTGTTGCAGCTTATTTTTGTGATATGACTTTAATGCCCTTTCTGTGCGTACATATTAATGAAATCCCAATATTCGATATTCTATCATATATTATTTTCATGTTTTCGCTGTGCAGGCAGAATGCCATTAGGAGGAGGAGAATACGTACATCTCGGAGTCATGTGCCGGGCACGAATGTGTAAACATGATATATGTTCGTAGTTACATATAATGTACGATTTGATCTGTTAACTCGATGTATTCTTCGTCACACTCCCCATTCGTATCGCACATTAAGTGCTTTTGGGCATCAGGCAGCCTTATTTACATGACAGCTGATATTACATTGAAAATCTTCGTTATGATCCTGTTACATTTGTTAAAACTAGATTCGTTTCTGTGATTTCTTTTTTTTTTTTTTCGACACCACAAGTATAAACGCTTATGTTAACGCTATTTTTTATGTTAATTTCTTTTTCTTCCTTTCATTCGGCGTATACAATATATACGCAGCGTAAACGCAATGCTGTGCTTGATATAAAAATTTACGTAATACCACGCGGGTTACTAACGATAAACAATCTATCGAAAAATAGATTGTTACGTTCGCAAATACGATAAATTATTTACAATAATAGGAAATAAAAGTAAGTACATATGCCGCGTTTTGTATGAAACTAGTCTAAGTATGAAAGGGAGAAAATGCTATAGAGACTTCTATCTGTACATACAGTAATTTTCGAGTAACAATAGTCATGACAATTCTGCTGGACAAACGCGCGATTACGGAGAAATCAGAATTTACATTGTAAAAGAGGCAATTATACTCATAATTTTCGTTTACTTTTCTATTGATTGATTTTCTATTATCTAATTTTATCTGGACTAACGTAACATTCCAAAATAGTGTGAATGCGTTTTCTTCCACGTGTCTTTATTATTAAGTCCGCTACTCTGCAATAATTTCAACTCAACTGGCGTAATTGATAATTATATACGTATGTATAGTTTTGACAATTCTACTGACACAATATTCCAATAATTCTACTAACTCACATATAGCGTTAGGTTTGATATCAAAAGCTTTCACTATCTTAGTTTTATATGTACTTTTGTCACTGATAAACACGCGAACTGTATATTTTAATTTCCTTTTACACCATGAGACATTAATCATAAAAATATAGCAGAATAGATTGTGTAAATTACACGGTAGGTGTAAGGAGATATTTATACCTAATCCCGTTTAGTTACACAATTTGCACTTTGTTTTGATAAAATTTGTAGTAAGACAAACGTTACTAAAAAGCCATAGATTATGGTATTAAGGCACTACTTAAAAATGCAATTCCATTGATGTGTAATTTTGTCTAGTATTATAAGTGTTTCAACAATAAATTTGCTATATACTTGTAGCACATTCTTGACTATCAAACTTAGCTTCGTAAGTCGTGACATTTACTTATATATGTATGCTATATTTATTTATATAGATTTAAAAGAAAGAATTAAAAGATCACAACCATTATGCGAAAAACATTAAAACTGAATATATATATATATATATATATATATATGTATATCACAATTACATATATTATATATATGGAGGGGTAAAAACCACAGTGATGTAAGTCAAACATTTAAAAAAATTTGACACATTACTGTGGTTTTTACCTCTCCATGTATGAAGTTACAAGCATACTTGTGCTATTAAGTTGTGATGATGAAATTTATTGAAAGAATCGATACATGTTTTTTATTTCATTTCTTTATTAAATTTAATTTATTAAAATTATTAAAGAGTAATATGTACACGATTTCAAGCAAAGTTTATGGTCACGTTTGACTTATGCTCTAGCGAATAACCGCTTGTATTGGAAAATGGAAGACTTTATTTCTGTAAATACTAAAACCAACAGTCGAAATTGTCTAACTAACAGAATCAAGTAAAGTCTTAGGCTAACTACGTATAAAACATTGTATACCCTGTAATTTCATTCCACCGAAATAAAGAAAGATATCACGTTTCCATGTAAAATATTTAATATTAAGAAGCTCATAACTTTTATGCCATATAATGTGTACATGTTTATCTGTATTAGGATAAAATATATTGAGAATATTACATCTGTTCAAATTTTATATTGATTTTATTTGTCCAAAGTTTTTGCATCACTGCGAACTTAACTGTGTAGTTTCAGTCTTAGATAGGTAGTTTCAACGAAATTATCAAAGAATTACAAAAATTAATTTAACATTATCACGTTTGCTATTTATCTACCAGATATCACATAGATGATACGTTACGCTCTATCAAAACTTAACATATTGATAAATTTTCATAAATCACATTAAGAGAGCTAAAATACGATATTGAAAATAGCTAACAATTAATGAACAAATCATAAAATTGTAAGAAAATATATGCAACTACATATGTAAGTCGATATGTGAATGTATGTATGAAATATATACAAGTATAATGATTATATATTATATATACACATGTGGAGGGATAAAAACCATAGTAGTGTAAGTAAAATTTTTAAAAATATTGATTCGTGTGCATAGATGCAATCTATACAATATACAAATTGTAAAAAATAAAAATTGTTTTCTTGCGATGTTCTCCAAAACGAAGCAAAAATAAGCAAATTTCTAAAGGATTTTTTTTCTTAGTTTATCGATCCTTTACACACTCGAAGTTTTGACATTTAATTTGGGGACACCCTGTATATTGTATAGATCTATGCACACGAGTTAATCCTATCTAAAAAAAGACATGTTAATATTTAAAAAAAATTTGACTTGTACACTACGGCTTTTACCCCTCCATGTACATACATGTATGTATGTATACATGTATGTATATGTATATATGTATAAAATGTTAAGATTAATATCATGATAATTTGGTTGCGTTCCGATATTCACTGTCAGTACTGAAAATCTCTAATTTACGTCACATACACTATACTTCTTCAGCATTGACAGTAAATATCGGAACACAACCTTTGAATAACAAGAATATTTCATATTTAAAATAAATGTAGAAAGCCATTCATTAATTTCAATATACTTTTATGGTACAAAACTGGAATTTGAAAAATTTTTGCAGTCATTGAAACGAGAGATAGAAAATGGAAATATCATAAATTATACATTCAATACATAAAATTAAAGTTAATATTATATCATACTTAATAACTTAATTTTTATCTATTTATTTATCTAGACGTCTTATTTTACATATAACATTGCATAGGCTTGAAATATTTAATAATATTTCACACACATTCATTTCAATCATATTTATGTAAAAAATATATAGAAAGAGGTAGTTATTTATCCATATGATTTAAATAAATAAATAAAAAACCTAAAGTATTTTAAGTATTTTAAGATACAATATTTCATGTCTAAAATGCAAACAATAATATTTCTCAAGATCATTACTTTTCAAGCCTACACTACAAACTTTGTTAGGAGCAAGAAGAATGATATGTAAGATAATACTGTAATGCTGCAATCATATCACGCTCATGTTTTATCTCCTCATTCTCTCTCTCTCTCTCTCTCTCTCTCTCTCATTAAAAAAAATCTTTATTTACCATGTCCATTATCATTTTCCATTTCATTGTAAGCTATATCACTCTCACTCTCTGAAGAACTATCAAAACCTTCATCGTGAACGACATAGTTAGCATCATCTAGAAATATAAATATTATAAATATATTATCTTTAAAATATTATGCGGATAAGTCTAGAGATATAGAGGTACAGTTACCTGCAACTTCGTCAGGAATTCGCAGATTTTGTCGAGCTTGCATGTCAAAATCAAGCGGATTTGCCATATCCAATATTCTTAGTAACCATATGGGAAAACCGTTCTGCATTACGTAAATATCGTTTTCATTCTCGAGATCATTCTCCAATACATCAATCAGCGGTTGTAAGTTTTCGATATCGTTAGCATCCACAGCCATCATATTGTTACCTTCGTCGTCTCTATTGTTATTTGCCAGATCGCCATTTTCCACCTCAATCGGTTCCAAGACACCGAGTCTCGGCGCTTCCGCAACGCTCGGCGATTCAGAATCTGGTATCTGATCCTGCGCTATGCTAGATAAATCATATTCCGGTGTTATATCTTGCGCGGAAGCTGAATTTGGATAGCCGGAATCCATGATTTCGGGAGACCAACTGTTCGGAGGTGTCTCAAGCGGAGAAGATGGTTTAGCTTCAACATTATTCGCTAATCCAGCAATATTTGATGCAGCTTTACTTATACCAACAATCTCTTCACTTTTCAGTGATGTGAAGTGAACATTACTTGTATTCTCCTCACTACTTTTACAAGGTAAAAACCTATCGTTTCTTAAAACGCTAGTTTCTTTGGCACAATCAGATGAAGAGCATTTGCTAACACTATGTGACTTGGAATTGGAACTTACTAATTCTCTAGGCGGATTTAAACCCTTTTTCCTCATACTTGACTCTGCAGGATCACTAGTCACATTTTCTAAGTGTGCTTTTGCATCAGTATGATCTGTTTTTGCTAATGTACAATATACACTTTCGTCTTTGTGATTAACATTCTCATTGCCTAGTGATAAGACATGATGTGCATCTATATTTTGTATATCATCCACAACATCAGACTCATGATTGATTATGTCATTTTCCGCGATTTCGTGATTAGTATCTAGCGTTAATTCTGTGGAGATAGAGCTATCAACACCACTAAATTTCTTATTTTCTAAACACAATTTTTGTTGTGTGCTATTACTAGCAGAAAAGTCTATGTCGTATTTTGAAGTACTCATTATATCACTGCTTGAAGAAGTTACGTTAATTGTTTCTGCGATACTATTATTAGATTTCTGACTAGATTCCAATAAACTACTATTAGTACTATCCGATATAGCTTCCTCAATTTTTTCTATTGTGCCCAATAAAACATTACTATTCATTGCAGACATTAGTTTTTTGTGTTTGTAACTTTTACTAACAATGCCAGTAGCGGATATTTTTGTACGAGGTGAACTTGTGTATTTTGGTTGATTATTAAAATTACTACTACAAGCATCTGATGACATCACATCTGCCAGATCACTGTCTTCACAAATTTGATTTTTATCTGAAATGTCTCTCCCTTGTTCAACATCATAATTATAATAATTTGAAGGTGTATGTGATGAAAAGTTTAGTTCGCTTCCTTGTGTATCTTTCTTTGAAAGACTCTCCTCAAAACAAAATATATCTTCTACAGTAGAGTCTTCTGTACTCACAGCTGCTTCATCTATTTCAGATTGACAAAAAGTACTGTTTAATAAACATTGGTTGTTGATTAACGATTGGTTTTGATCATATCCACTGAAATCTTGTAAAGAGTTGTCCATTTCAGAACCGAAGCAAAGCGACGCTGGCGAAGTCGATGAACGCGAAACGGGCATATGCGACTGAAAGTTTAACATTGAATCAATTTCTTGTGCAGTTCTTAGATTTATCTGGTCATTTTGTAATACAGTTGGTTCTATTATAATACTGTCAATTAAATTTTCTAATTGCAAACTGATGAACTCTGCTGACATAGCAGAAGCAGTTACTCGAGCTTCTTCTAATTCTTCTACCTCATTTAAAGTTAAAGGAATTGAGTCACTTGGAAGTTCTCGTTCAGTATATACTAAAGATTCTGCAGTATTTCTAACTTCTGAACGTTTGATATCGTCGTAAGTTGCACATGGTTCTTCTACCGGTTGAGTTTCTTCTACCAAAGAATTTTCGCCATCAAACAAATAAGTGTTCTCTTGGTTAATAGAATAATTTTCAGGTATGATAATGCTGGGTTCCTCGTGCCAATTTTCGATATGAGGATTTTGCGCAGACGAATATTCTTCATTCGCATTCACACGTATCTCATTTGTAAGTAGGCCACCTTGATAATCCCACCTGTCCTCCTCATCTGTAAAATCGGGACTGTTATGCCAACTATCAGGATGCTGAATTCGTTCAGATAAATGCTCTTCATTTTCATCCGCGGATATATCATTTATACGTGGATTAGTCCTATAGTTCCATCTTTCTTCATCTGTAAAATTGGATTCTTCATGCCAAATATGAATACGTGGATTTTGTTCAGATAAATATTCATTTGCATCTGGTATCTCATTTGTAGCATTAAATTCTTCATGCAAACTTTCATTATGTGGATTTTGTTGAGGTAAATATTCTTCATTTGCATCTGCAGGCATTTCATTTATGGCTGATCCAGTTACATAATCCCATACGTTTCCCTGATTTGTAATATGAGGTTCCTCGGTGCTTGAATCTTCATATTCGTCGGTCTGTTCGTCATTCTCGCTCTCCACATAATACTCGTCCAACGTTTCATCATCAGAAGAAGGCTGGGAAGGATTGAGTACTACCGGCCCATTTTCTCGATCTACAACGCTCCAACCTGCATCTGTTAGAATCGACCTCAGTGTTTCTCTCGAGAGGGTATACTTAGTCATGAGGAACAGTATACGGTCTAAATATATTTCATAGTTTCTGGGTGATTCTTCATTATATGGGTCATGGGATAAATAATGTATATAATATATCGCGTCATCTAATATTTTTTGCTCATCTGAACGACTGTCAGATCCCATATGATAATTATATTCAGCTACTGTTTTAAATAATCCCTGTTGTCCTTTTAATTGAACATATTCGTCTGGTGTTAGAATTTCTATTATTGATTGATCTCTTGGCAAAATTCGATGAAACACTGCCATTTGCGTCAACGCACCTAATTCTTCAGTGCCTTCAGGTCCATTACAAATTCCGTGAAATGTCACGCTATAATATGGATACCTTACCACAATATTTTGTGCCCTGTTAACAATGTAAATTAATGATAAAATTGGTAAAAATTAATTGGGGTAAGTTTTCAAGCTTTATACATAACAACATAACTCACCAATCTTGAAATTGTTTTCTGGTCCATTCAAACTTATGATCTGGATGTCTGTAGCCTGACAAACGTGGAAATATTACATTAAATTCCGCATTTGGGGTTGTTATTATTGCTACTTCTGGCTTAATATAACCAAAAATATTAAAAGGGAGATTCAATAGTGTATCTGGATATAGATGCTCAATCCTAGAATTTAAAAAAATATTTTTCTAAAATAAGAGATAAGTGAATAGCTTTTATGGTAATGTTCATGCAATATAAGAACGTACAATTCAATGCAAATTACAGCATTTGCATTCTTCAACTTTACATCATTGTGTGTTACACTGCCTTCACAAATCTCTATCGTAAGCTTCCTTTCTCGGCAGGACAGCATTTCTGTGATCAATGGCGCTGCTTTGCTTTGGTATGTCTCCAAAATTTCCCTGTCCACATCCACGCAGAGTATCTGTTGAACTTCTGGTATAGCTTTCAAGTAAAGCAGGAAACCTAGCTCTGAGCATCCAAAGTCAACAACCTGTGGAAACAATTTAAAAATACAATTATATGTACAAAACTATGGGAATTAATGCACGAGACTAACAATTTTATATTTTGTTTATCAAATGATATAGGTCTAAAATAAACATCAAGATATTTAGAGATGTATAGTGATCTGTCTCGTAATCTCTCCTTACAATAACGACTTCACAAATAGTGTTATTGTAAGAACCTCTATGTGTATATTTACATTAGGCCTGTTCTTTTCAGTTGAACTTCTAACACGGTTTCATCTTTTCTTTTTATCTCTCCAACGTGAAAAGAAAGAGTGGCAAGATGGACCGTGCAAGCTCAGCTAAAAAGAACAGGCTTATTGTTGCAACAAAATATATAGTGTCAATACCTTATTCAGCTTTCCTTTGTATGCGTCGAGGACATCCGTCACCGCACAGTATCTCTGTACGTACGCCGGTGGACAGAAGTTGTTTATTGTCTTGTGTGTCCACCAGGACGTGACTTCCCATTCCGGAACATCGCCGAACGGGTCGAGCGTGTCGTCCCGTTGCTCGAACAGTTCATCCTCGGTCGCGATATCGGGCAAGATCGTCGTTCTTCTGACGCGATACCTGTCGTATATGCATTTGCCCAGCAAGTAGAGCACGTGGAACAGTAGGCCGACCATATTCGTAAAATTCTGCGACTCTTTACAACACCGCTCCGCAAACTCATACCGCTCTGTGTACTTACCAACCGACACTCACAGCGCAGCGCGCGCCGCGCAGGCCGCGTAGCGGCTTCTCTTCGATATCGGAAGATTCCGGTACATGCGCAGTGAGGCGAGCGCTAGCAGACGGCTTGCTTAGGATTCAGTCGCGTCGCGTATGATGCGAAGGGACTTGTCAAGCTTTTCCCGCGCGGGGGAAGAAATGGGAGGGGAAATTTTGAAATTTTCTATCAGATGTGTTGTAATTTATGGATCGATAGCAGTCGGCTTTATTAGCCTGCTGTTGCGTTTTTGCGGCCGACATATAAATAAATAAATATTTGTTGCAAAGAAAATTGCAGAAAATATTATTCGAATCTGATATACAGGTATGTATAGATATTGCATGCATAAATAAAATTTGTATAAACGATTTGTTGTAGTTATAGAACTGTTATCATCATTGTCACGAACGTTACAACCCGAATCAGATCTTAATAGTTTTTCTCGACTTTCTTCACCACTTATCTTTTTTTTTGTTGCCATTTTCCGATTTTCTTTCTTCTTCCTCTCTAATTTCATCTTCCCATCTCATTGCCAATTTCGGTCTATGTATACCTGCAGATATACTTTTTTTCTTCTACCGGTTTGCTGTTTAATTAAGATTACTTTGTCATTCCTGTTCTTCTTCGTTTTTTGAACTTGCCCGCTTATGTTGGTTTTGTGTTTTTATTCGGATTGTTCTACATATCTATATTTCACCAGTTTGGTACAATTCGTTATTTATACGCCACGTTCTAATACCTTCATTAGTTCCCTTGTGGACAGTGCAGAAAAATTTTCCTTTGAAAAAATGTTCGCAGGAAGTTTTCATATCTCAGCTGTTTTAGGTGAACGAATGTATGAAAAATGTTGGAAAAAAAAAAGAAAAACAATATGAGAAAATAATTATTTATTTTTTGAACGTAAAACGGAAACACGTGGCGCTTGTATAAAATTAGGAATCAGATAAACTATTTCAACAAACTTGCAAAAATAAAATAAAAATATGCTTAAATGATTGAATTTTTGATGATGATCTTGTTTATGCAGATGAAGGGAGAACGACTGTGTCGCATACATTTATATATATCTTTCTCATGAATATTTGTTATGTATTGCTGGTATTTATTCCAGTAAATACTTAAAATAAAAATAATTCACGTATATTTTTAATGTATTTTTTCGTGTCATTTATGATATGTAATTTATATGATAAAATGTAAAAATTCACATTTCGAGAAATTATTGCGCTAGTTTTAAAGATATAGCGTATATAATATAGCGTCTACATTTTCGATTTCGATTTCAAAAGCTTAACTTATTCGTAACTTTTTTCTGCCATGGCACGTACGGTATTTTGAATAGGCCAATTTTACTATCAGACACGGCCATCAGCTGATAGCAAAGCAATACTGTTACTCAGCCTTGTATTCATGCAAACAACAAGATGGGTTTGACTATTTTTCCAGTATTGCGATATACAAATGTCGGTCTCCCACTCTTCACAATTCGCATGTCTAATTTACGCAAAACGAAATTAGCTATAATGATGGTTTTTACGGGAGGGTCCCTATTACTTGTATCGTTCAAATTGTCGAGGAAAGATAAACTCACCTCGAACGGTAATTCGCGTGTATTTCATTTTACTCGAACTCGAACACGCACTCTTATTCAAGTAAAATGTCTCACGTCGAAGATTTCCAAAGATGGATCGGCGAGGTGATGCCGAGAATTATCGAGAATCTTGGACTGGACGTCGACAAAGTTCGGTACGAGATATTCGAATTTGGCAGCATTTGTATTATGTCCAACTTGTATCGTGTAAGCCTGCAGTTTGAGAACAAGACAAACGGACAGAACGAGGTATTGTCTGTGATCCTGAAGAGACCCATGCTGGGCTTGAACCAGCTTGCAAAAATCGACCGTCAATTTCACAACGAGATCCTGTTCTATCAAATGTACACCCGACCGGACGAAATCTACGCGAGATGCTTGTACGCCGAGAAACGACCGCCCATCGATTCGGTAATCGCCCTGGAGGATGTCAACGAACGGGGATATTTTTCTTGTCCGTATTTGCACGATCCCCCATTAGAATACACATTGGCGGCGATGCGCGAGTTGGGACGGTTTCATGGCAAAGGGTACGCCATGAAAGAGCTGCAGCGGGAAAAGTTCTTCGACATCGTGGGACAAATTGAAACAGTTAGATACGAAAAAAGGGTGGAGAATCTCTACGAGGCCTATAGCAACATCCATTCGGTACGAGCGGTGGAATATCTTCGCAGTCTGCAGGGTTGCGATGCGATTTTCTGCGATAAGATGGAAACCTTACTCTCGAACTCGTTCGATGAAGTGATGATGAAGACAGTCCAACCGCTTGAACCTTTGGCCACGTTATGTCACGGCGATTTTACCTTGGGCAACATTCTCTTCAAGACAGAAGACGATGGGCAATATCGCACGATGCTGATCGATTTCACGCTTATCATGTACTCGACGCCCGTTGTCGATCTTTCCACATATCTCCTTATGTATTGTTCGAATGAAGTGAGGAAAGACAAATTTTTCGAGATCATGCGGGCCTATCATGACGCGCTGAAGGAGTATCTGTTGGACGTTGGCATTCAGAATATTGAGAGATATTCATATAACGCTTTATTGGAAGATTTTAGGAGGGGTGCTCTCTTCGGTTTCATTCTCACGTGTGTCTTTTTACCGGTATTATTAGGATATCTCAGCCCAGAAGTACTAGTACGAGAAATGATAGATTTGGGCCCTTTGGAAAGTGCAAAAAAACTGAAATACACTGGCGGAAAGAAAGTATCCAAAATACTAGCTGAGGCATTGCTGCATCTGAGAGATCTTGGCTGCCTGAAACACGTTTTGTAGTCACGTGAGATAATTTGGATGTATAAAATATAATCATTGATTAATAATAAATTGATTAATAATGTATAAAATATAATAATTAATTAATAATAATGAAATATATGTCAAACGATCTTTAAAAGTGTGTGATTCCATAGATTCATAACTACTAAAAGTACAAAATTCATTTTATAGATATTATTGCATCTATCACTGTTATTTCTACATATAGTTGCGTAATATTCTAACTACGACTACAGAATTGCGGGACTAATTAGATGTAAAAAATGTATATGTAAATCAGTTTTGAATATTAATATTGCGCGATATTATAATTAACATCATATATTATGGTTAAAAAAAATTAAATAATAAGTACTTAAATAATAAGTACTTATTTATTTATATATATATATATATATATATATATATATATTTATATATGTAATATAGTTTTTTAATAATAATTAAAATTGATCGTGAAAATATTTTGAAAATATTACATAACATTAATTTATATATACGTATATTGAGTTGATTTATAAATAAGTTGCGCTATACATAATAACGAAATCACTTCTTCTGAGAAACCCATATTATCCACTACCTAATTATTTATAAACGAGAAAGAGTCTATTTTTATATTCGACAACATTTGGCTAATGTCGTGACAATTCGACCATGGGTTTTGGTCGTTTCTAATTATTTATATCTAATAATTTTATTTATTGCAAGTAGTTAAGAGCGTATTATTTACGAATCAGTACTTACAATATTACATTGTTTTTTAAATATAAAAATTCAATTTGTTAAGTAAAACGTAACTTGTTTATAAATCATTGATTATACCTTGTCCCCTTGTTAGAATTTACAATACTTTAAAGGTGAGCTTATATATATATATAGTGGATTGTCTTATAAGCGTTTTACATATTTACATATTTAAGTACATGTTAATATGTAATGATGACTTTATTTTATTTTAACTAGATTTTACTCTATATGTTGTATATCTCCAGCACTTATCAACATTTGTTTAAAGTCAGTTTGTACTCCTGATGCAAGAATTGCAGCAGAATTATATCTTTCGCGACACATAATATATGATATATTACATGTATTACAAAAGCCACAATAAATATATTGTAATATGTCACGACTTCTTATAATCTATAATACTACATTTATCTACTATAATTATACTAAATTGTGCGTCTTGTTTATATATACATTTTAGTGAAAATTGTATGCTTCCTTGATAACGAAATGGACTTGTTCAACGCTAATGTCCTATAATATATGCTATAGTGTATGCTTCTTATGGAAATGTTCTTGCATTTCCTTCTTTCGAAAAGTTAATTTACTTACTTTACTTTACTTAAAATAAACAACAATGTACAAGATGAAGAAAATGGGCAATAAAATTATGGGCAATATAAAATTTTGGAGAAATCTACAGGAATACAATTTTGATTTTACACACACCATCGAGAAGATATCGGGTGTCATTGAAGAAGAATTACTTTTATACATTGTGAAAAAAATATATTTATATAAAAAAAAATATTTATTTAGGTGGCTGCCAATAGCTTATTTACTTAATATATAATTATATATACATATTTATTTAAAATTAGATATTTTTATTTAAATTAAATAAAAATATCTAATTCTAAATAAACATGTGTATTATATTAAGTAAATAAGCTATTGGCAACCACCTAAATAAATATTTTTTTTTATTTAAATATTTTTTCTCAGTGTAGCTAGAATTTATGGTGTTAAAAAAATTGTACTGAGAACGTTCGTAGTTCGTTATCTTTCGATCATAAAATAAATTAAACATTCTAACAGTGGAAATGTGTATCGTCAATTATTTTTTAGATGAATATACTGCCGTTACAATAATTTGAAAAGCCATTAATTACCATCGTTAACACTCTCTTATCGTTTTTTGCATTATTTAATATGAAAGAATAATATTTACATGCATACGTTTTAACTTACAATAATTTACAAAGCACATTCTTACTTTCTATTTTTACTTACCTGTTTCTCAATTCCCGTTTATTTTTAAATTCTCGATTATTTTTAAAGTTTTAAAAACTTAATTATTAAATTTTCTAATTATTAATAAATACGTAGGATATAGATGTTACTATACGATTGATATATGTTGGGTGTGTGTGTGTGTGTATCTTAATTTTTTTAATAAAATTAATTCAAGTAACTGGGTTATTCGCGCCACATTGAAGATTTCGATACTTCGAGAATCGCAACGTGGCGTTTCGATAGATTTCGCACAAATCACGCGGTTCTTCGCGTAATGTATCATGGCAAACTCGGATGCAAGTCGCTCCGTATTGTTCGCAATTACTGCCGCGTTTATAGAAACGAATCTTGCAAGAAATTATCTCGAGTGGCTCTTGTAAAGCGACAGACATTCGTCGTGGTGTATCGAACATTGCGTACGCAAAAATCGCGATTTTGATATCGACAAACTGTCCGACCGAATCGAACGAAATCCTGTTTGAGTATGTACTTTACACCGTTATATTCTCTCACCTAAATATAAGAAAAACAACGAGTGACGCATGATCATCTCGTCAGGTACGTACAAAAAGGATATCATTTTTTTTACATTCTTATTAAAATATTTTTGAATCGCCATAGTGCGATAATATTTTATTTTTTCTTATAAGCAATATACACATGTGTGCCTATGGTTGGTTTTGTATATATCCAAGTAGAAATGTATACATGTCGCTTATTATTTGTTACAATGACATAGGTAACTAAGGCCCAGTTCCACAAACGTCGGTTAACTTTTAATCTTATTGTTAGATTAATTCATTCTTTGTCTCTTTCTAATGTCTTCCTTATGTCCATTTCTATCAACGCAGGTTAATTTTAATCTTGGTTTAACTTGCCTTTCATCTTTTCCTAGTTCTAGGAGTTAGAAAAAGATAGAAAGTAAGTTAAACCGAGATTAAAGTTAATCTAACATTGGTAGAAATGGACATTAGAAAAAGACGAAGAGTGAGTTAACCTAAGGTTAAAATTTAACCGACGTTTATGGAACTGGACCTAAAAAATTGTCACTTTTTAATTCTTTGTAAAAGAACGGTGAGAATTCAATATATTTAATCAATTAATAATTAAATAAAGAGCTAACATATAGCTAGATACTTTTATATTCCTCTACAATCAGTTATTATACTATATTAAAATCACATTTAAAAGTAATATTGCAAAAATTTTAATAATTTAAAATATTCAAACTTATATTTTCTGGAAAACTTTGTTTTTTTTAGTTATGTCATTGTTGCAAAAAATAAGCAATGTATATATATAAAAAATAAAAGTACGCTATTAAATACCTACAGTCCCCTCTTTCTTAGGTAAAGATTACATTTGTTATCAAGTGCGCCGATTGTTATGAAATAAATGATACAGGAACCGCAGATCTCTTCGATAGTATTTTAATTGCTACGTTTCAGATTTAAATCACGTAATATATAACATTCAATTATCAACAAATAACGGGAAACAATTGGAAGAGATAGGAATGACAATAAATACGCTGTCCGGCGTGTTTCCATCGACATAATTTATTTGGGATTTAATAATAATTAAAATAATTGCGTGACACAGGATATCGATAGCAGTCTACTCGTTTCCTAGTAAAGCGATACAGCATACACGTTATGCGAGTTTACATAAATTAAAATAATTATTGACCTCTTTTTTTGTATTCGAGCGCCATTGCACGTGTATACTCAGATGGTAGTTAGCCAATGTGACTCATTTTAGTTTCACACGGTTTGCTTATGCACCTAAAAGACTTTATTCTTTCGCATCATTCTAAGTAGACTCATCATATTACACTATCTCTCGACATATATACATGCATGCATATAATATATATTTATATATACATATACGTATGTATATATGTATAGATGTATATATATATATACACTTTATTCAATTATTTATTTATATATCTTCATATTTTTTATATGCATATGCATTTATAAGCGCGTGCAAATATATCATGCACGAGATCTCTCGGTGACTGTTGCTCAGTCCACAGGAACATTAAATTCAAAATATAATAGTATTACAATTTATTATTTTAATATATAATATAGATCTATCTACATGATATATATTTATATATAAGTATCGTAGAATCTACATCTTTAAGAACGTTACGTCCATGTTTCCAATTATTTACAAAGGTACTGCCAGAGGCATTTGCTTGTTCCTTCCTCTCTCTCTCTCTCTCTCTAATCTTGCAAAAATACGGATTGTCGATAGCTTTCTTATACCCGTCTGGCGTCTGCTCGAAAGTCCGATGAATGAAGTGAACGAATAAATGCATCCAAAATGGAGAGAAATTACGCTTGCGTCACAAGCAGTTTGTACCAAAAACAATGTTCTTCGAGCGTACTTTCCTATTTTATAAGAAGAACGGTAAAATATGCGCGTGCGTGTAAAAATATTGTTATAAACAGTGCGATTACGAAAACATGTTTTCTTTACGCTGCCATACACAGCGTGTATAGTCACGGCATGTCAGAGTTTACATTTAATATAAAAGTACATATCGCTTTACAACTTTATATATACAATGAAATATATCTAAATTTTATAAAATTTTGGTTTAATGTGTATAGGGACACAAGAAATTTGTAGTGCTTTTAAATTGTAGGTTTTAAAATCTTTTCGAATAGCTTTTATTGAAAATAGTTCAAAATACGACAATATAATTATGTATAAGAGTTCTCAACAGTTAAGATTGCGTTTTAACTCTAATTAAAATATATGCTTTTTGGATCAATGCAAAGCATTATAAATTTCAATTTTTGTGTGAACAAATTTCATTAAAGTACCAATGCTTTGCTTCACATTCTTTGATTATCATTTTTCTTCAGGTTCTTAAGACCTCAAGTAAACATCAAGATAGAAGTTTATATATTCAGAATACAATGCCCTCAATATTTGTTTATATAGAAGGATAGGCACAAATAATAACATCTATTTAAGTGGATTAACAAGAGCATTTATACATATAGTATGTGTCTTCTTTTTAGATGTATAATTTGTATATAATTTATGTGACTTTTAAAAAAGTCTTTTAAAAAAACCTTTTAGTTTAAAAAAAGCTTTTAAAAATTCATTCTGAGTACATGCCTTTGTTTAATATTTATTTATAAGATAAACACGGCTAGTTTCATAATCATCTTAAATCAAGTTTCGATTAAATTTGATTGTTTGCATTTCAACCCTGTTTAATGGAGAAATCTCTAATAATTAATAATTTCTAAATAAATTGTTTCAAATATAGAGGAATTTAATTCTAAATTGTTTGTAGCAAAATGTGACGTAATATAAATATATCATTCTGAACTGAGGATGTAATTATAATAAATAGCATTCAATAGTAAAAAAAACCTTGTTTTGATGTAATCGGGTATGTGCAGAAAAATGTGCGTCATAATTAACATTTTTTTTGTTAATAGTGAGCTTTCCTGTTGCTCAAAGATGTTTACTTAATTATATATATTTGTAATTTATTTTTCAATATTTAGGCCTTCTGAAATTTCTCTTGTACGTATTTTTAGAACGTAGCAACATAAGTTAGGTATTTGCTATTAACGAAAGAAAAAATCGAAAGTTTTCTTGAAAGTTCATGTACAATCCACGGACGTATGTCACGTTTCACACACACAAGTTATGTTAACCTTTAAGTACCGTAACAAAATTGAATCTCAAATCTAACTGTTTCAAATTCTAGTAAATTGTTTACTTTTTATGTTCTTAATATATCAATGTGTTTGATAATGCCTTAAATCTTTTATATTACTTTTTGGATTCAAAAAAATGATGTAAGAATGCTGTCGATAAATATTTAATCATAATAATATACTATAGAATTTATTATAAGAAAAAACCAGATAGAAATTATTTTAATGTTAATTTTATCATGATACTTAAAGATTAGTTGTTTCTTTGCCAGATAATAAATTCTTCCTAACTACGCGCTTTTGTATATAATAAAATCATATCACAAGTCTCGAATCATTTATCTTTGACCTAGGTGCATAATTAATATGAAAAAATACTACAGTAAATATCACATGGAGCAATGATATTTCAATTAAATACCGTAGTGACTAAAGATAAAAGTCCATTCCTTAATCTTACAAGTAGAATTATAATTTAGGGCGTTACACGTTTAACAACGGTCATTATAATCATTCATTAAATAATAATTTATATACTTTCATATACGGGGGGGTAGTAAGCTCAAGCATATGACTGATCCAACGATATAGCTATTTTATTCCCTTTCTCGACCCAATTTCTAAGACGTCCTCTGAGTTCTTCGAGACTTTTCGATTTTGCCTTATTTATCCTCTTGTACTTCACATCTTTTGGCTTCGTCACGGATCTGTGATTGCTCATTACCCTATTGTACGTCACCTGAAAGCACAAATAGGATTCCTTAGGGAAAAATCAATTTATACGTACGTTAGCATGGACTTTACAGCTAAACGCAAGAAAAATTCAAATACGGAGTATATCTTAAATCAAAGTGCAAATTTGCATTGCGTTTTCTAAGTTGAAGTAAATTTTGCGTTATGTTTCTTCATTTCACAAATATTTCCTAGCAAATCGAATTTTCTTACACGCCAATAAGATTTCGAGATTTCGCCTCCTTTTACCTGCGCCTGCTGGCTTTCGTCTCTGGGTCTTTCGCTGGGCGGGGAATCCGTGTCTTGAGCCAGCCTCTCGAAACTACCGTAGAGATCCTGAAGCCTGCCTTTCCCGTTGCCCAAGTTTTTCGTTCTCCTGTCTTCGTACTCCGAGTTCTCCGTCGACTCCGATGGATCCTGATTATTCTCGCTGTCACCGTCTTCCTCCACGGAATATACGGTTTCCAGAATCTCCGGTCTTCTGAGGAAACCGTTGCACCGACGCATCGACGAATACTTGTTCGACGGTTCCACCGCGTCGGACACAGAACGGATCACAGTTATGTCAGTAATATTAGAACGAAACCTGTGGAGTAGAATTAGAATGTACAGACTCGACCGTAGACGACCTATAATTTGTGAAAAAATTTGGGAGAACAAGATCTTATTTATAACTTTATGTGTTTTCTAATATACAAATCAATTTATCAACATCTCGATATGTATTTTATGTGAATGTGTATTTTAATTCTCTTTAAACTTTTTTGTGTTACATGTAAAATTACAAATAGAATTTTGTAATTTTATTTTAATCCGATCTCTGCTATGAATAACAATATATAGATTAAAGCAGTCTTAAAATACGTTGCAACTTCATCACAGCAATTTTGAATATATTCTAATAAGGTAGCACGCTGGCATAAATTATTATTTTTAACATTATATGCATTCCAAAATATAAGCAAATTATACTGATCACAATTGCTTATTGGAAACTTAGATTTTTTTGAAAGAGATTAAAATTATATTTTTCAGCATTTTTAGTCCTATTTTGCACTTTTGTCTTTACTTGCATTTCGTTCTTAATTCTCACGCCTCTCTATCTTTGCATAGGTGCTTCATAGAAGCTCTATTCGTGTCGTCGGCGACAGGTAATGTGAATCTATTTCAGAAATGCTCACCTCGGTGGGGCAGGATCGTCCGCGGTTTCCTCGAGCACCACAGCGCTGTCGCTGTCCCCGAGACTGTCCAGTCTGTCCAGGGCGTCGCAGGGCGGCGAATCCCTGGTGCTCGTGCTCCTCTCCGCCAATCTGTTCTGCAACTGCCGGATCACCCTTTGTTGTCGTAGAATAATGGATTCTCGCTGACTCAGACTGGCCTCTATCTCCTTCTGCTTCCTGCAGAGCCTAGACTCGAACAGCAGAAGCTGCGACGACAACGTCCGCAGCTGCTCGGCCTTCTCACGCGTCAGTCGGGCCACCAGGTCCTCCTGCGAAACGTCACGGTGACATTGAACGGTCGGTCGCGTCAATTTCCCATATTAATTCGCGCATGCAATAAACTGGGCGACCGGCGCGGAACGGCGGCGTATTACTTCGGATATTAATTAATTAGCAAGCGATCTCTCTCGCTGCCGTTATTATTAATATTTGCTTAGCGCCGCTAATTAATTTCCCCGGTTTTCCATCCCGACCGAAATACACCGTTCGAATGGGGCGTCGCTCACCAGGACGGTGCGGTGTTAGATTGTATTCTTTTGTTCTTTTTTAATCGGACATCGGTTCATGCGTATTTGAGCAAATCTCATTATTATTTGCATCTCTCGAGTCTACTTGCGTTACGCGGAACGCGTTACCGATATATATGCGAGCGGTGAGGTACTTGCGTTCCGCCTCTGCACGCGTCGATACATGCGTGTAACTGCGTGTTTGCACAACGGTGCACGTTATACATGCCGTACGTATCCGGCTGACCGCTTTGCATGAGCATTGCTCACGTCTCTTCCTTCCTGCCTCCCGCGTAGAGGATGAGTCCATTACTCTCGCTATTGTGTACAACATAAACCGCAAGACGGCCAGGTGCTGTCGCCGTTGCGTGTCACGCACTTCGAGGACGGACACGGAAAATAATTAAAACGTTTTGCCGATAGACGCGAGTCACGATGTGAACGACCGGTTAACGCTTCAAGGGACAAATTCTATATTAAGGAAAGGAAAGTGTAGGAAGGCATTTCTTTTTGGATAAAAAAATATAAAAAAAATATTCTCGATATCTCTTTTTGGTTGTCTGATAGATTTTAGCCAACTAATTAAATAAAAAATGAAAATTGAATTTTTCTCAATTTTTCTATTTTCGACATTTACTAATTTAATTTTAACTTCATAACTTGCCAAAGTGGAATAAAATAAAAAATAAAACTTTTCGGTATTAAAACCTATTCAGACGTATTCGTAAATATTACAGCTAAAAAAAAAAAGAAAAAAAAAAAAAAAAAACAAGTCCGAAAATATCAATCTGAACCAGAATTACCAGCCTTTCAAAGTTACATGGGTCTCCCAGACCTATGGTGTGTTTTCGGGATGTGCCGGAAGGTGTGTATTTTTGGGTTAATATTTCCTGTTTGAATTCGACAAAAGTATATACGGAAAAGTTGTTACTCGCAATCGGCCATCCCGCCGGTATTTTCCCCGGCGCTGGTCGAATAGCCAGAGAAAAAGGTCATTTCGCAGCAATTATCCCCCCGCAGATTGCCGGCGAATTTAGTGGGAGAGCCCTTTTTTTCTCGCATCTACCTCGCAAACTGAGAATCGTTCGTAGTCACGCGAAGTCAGACGCGTAATTGTAGGATGTCACGAGACGCCCCCGGCTTATCCCGGAAATGCACGGCAATGACTCGTGGCAGCAATGCCGTTTCGCTCACCCGCTAGAATTTGTCTCTCCCATTAGCATCATGACGAATCTAACGGGTATAAAGTGCTTAAGGCCAAAGAATATCTCGACCGGATGAAAAGTGTTTAGAATTTAGACCTTCAACAATAATACCCTTCAGAAAGGTTTAATCGTGGAGATCATGTACGAAAAATAAAAGACGTTTCTGACAAAGCTGAGCTTCGATTCAGCTTTCGATTAACGAGCTATTTGATGAAACTCTATTCTTTTTTCAATCGATTCGCACGCCCGATTTTAATTTAATGGATATCCCAATTAAAATACAGTGTACAATTGTACATACATGGTCTGGCGATGTAGAGGCGCGAGTATAACGTTTATTTAGAACGTTTACTCGTCCGCTTGGCAAAGCGGCAAAAATATGTACCCGTTCGCGTCTAAATGAAGATCACCGTGTATCTAATATTTCACTGTCTGGTAACATCGGTTCGTGGGCCGTGCGTGTTTTATGGTTTTCAGAGGTAATAGCTTTGATCGATCGTTCTCCGCCGTTCTCCCGACTGATTTCCTTATCGAAGACGTAACGGCGAAGTGGGATTGCCTTTGCATGTAGAAATCCTTCCCGGTAATTGAAACTTACCTGCAATTTAAGGGTCCTCCGCCAGGCGAGCATTTGGTGGGCTTGTGCCCGCTGTCTCGCTCTGAGTGCCGCTATGACCGACTTGGCTTCCTCCAATGACGTCACTTCCACCTCGTTACTGTCCTTCATCGACTCGCCCGACAAGTCACTGACTCGGCGGCTCTCGTCGATGGTAGCCAATATGCAGCTGTCCATCGACGTCTCGTCGAAGCTGCAAATAGAAAGTTGCGCGATGAGCGACTCGTCGTTCCACACCTGCCTGACAATCTCTTTCGGCACATTATTTTAGGATGTTGAAAAAAAAATTAAAATTATTTGGAATGTCGCCTTCGAGTAAACTACCGCTCAAGCGATCCTTTTCAATACGAACGACAATAGAGGAATCATGGAAAAATGCGATTAAAACAAATTGTGTTATGTGTGTGTGTCTACTTATTAGGATTACTATTTGTATACTTATAAAAGTAATCTATTTTCTTTATTATATATTATATTAACTTTTATTCTTGGCGTACAGTTTCTACCGTGTTGACTTTCTTTTTTTAAGCCTATCTCTTACACAATTAGCGTTATTAATAAGTATTAAATTAAACTTAATAATTAATATTTGGAAACATATTCCCATCATTAAGGATGTTAACGTTTTATATACGTTAATTCTGAAGACACTTGAAACCGTACCGTCCAATTGGAATCTAGTCAAAGAGAAAAGCTCGGGAAGCTCGTTTTCTCCGGAGAAAAAAGGCGACGCTCGAAAACGAACCTGCATGATTTAAGATCTACTTGAATATCTCTCGCGTTCGCGCGCCGCTCACCTTCATTTTCTCATCGGCACGGTAATGAATCATCCGGCTATATACAACTATATGAAACTCGACACGAGCCATAGCGCGTGATCATGCGCGCGGTAACTGATCCTAATACCAAGAAACGCGATCGGCAAATAAATCAGCGATCATGGGAACGATACAGCTCCGGTTTAACAAAGCTTGACAATCGAACTGATACGAAGGCGATATGCGTGAATGATATATGCCGCGAGTGTTATTATTTCTTCTTCTACGTACAGCGTACAATGAAATATAAAAATGCCTTTGCGGCGAGACAATGTCCCTTATCGGATTTACGGCGGACCCAATTTCGCGCAACTAGCTTCTTCGACATACATATTTTTTTTTTATTTTTACCTGGGTTGCTTCGTATAATTTTTACACACTGTCAAACACATTTATTCTATGCTCATTGCACCTTTATGCAATTGGTGGCGACGCACATGTGTGACTTATCGCGGCGCGGTCGGATCCGTTGGCGTCCGCAAATAAAAAATATCCAGCCGAATTACGTATACGTTACAGCTGTTACGCGAGAGAACTGGTACACATTCGCGGAATGGAACGTCTCTAAAAATCGAAGTTGCGCTAGCGTCTTTGGCTCTCGCGAGTGAACGCTATAAAAACGGTCTGTGCCACACGAGCGGGGCTGATATCGATCTCTATTTAGAAATTTACATCGCGCCGTACATCAAACGCTGTATATATACCTGCCACAATTCTGCGCACAAGATCGACCGAATGCACGACGCGGCTGGTATACATATACGAGCCCGTCGTGTCGTTCTCCGAGAAACGTAAGCGCGTCTAAGATCAAAAGCAACTCGGCTTTAAGCACGGCTAGAGACACGCGCGAGGCGAATGTAAGACAGATTTTCATCAACGGTTAACGGACCTCTTTTGGAAGTTTTGGGCCGCGTGCGCGCTCGAGGACCTTAGGAAAACGCCTCTCGTAAAGTTCTGCAGCGAATATATAAATGCAGGCGTGATTCTCCATTGTACTCGTCGAAAACTCTTGCCGCCGCGAATACAACTTTCAGAAGTAGGTATCTTAAAGTGGTACATAATCTTATAAAACTGTTTCTCTTTTAATTGTTTTTCTTAAACGTAATGAGAAATATATACGATTTTTAGATTGCCCTTGTAACTAAAACGGCTCTTTTCCTAAAATTAACTCGAAATTTTTCATTCATATGAATATATATATATAAATTAAACCCGAATAGTTTCGAAACATTAAAAGGTTTTCTTACAATTTAAATTGACTTAAAAAAATCTAAACGCACAATATTACAAAGCGCTTTTAACGTGAAAAGCTTCCGTCTCAATTATATAGTTTCGTCCTTAGTTCCACAACCTCTGAGTTCGTATTATAGTACGCGAAGAAGAAAGTGCTTGCGTTTCTCGTCGCGAGCTACTCCACGACACACCTGGAGCTCCGCGAACTCAAAGAGAGACAGCTGCGAGAGTTTCCTTGTTAAAATCACTCCCGGTCGTTATGCATTCATTCCGATCGAACGAAGAGAAATCGGGGAAGACAGAGAACTCCGTTAACGCGCGTAATCTGCATAATGAGCGGAGAGAGACTAAATCATTTACAAATTTAAATGGAATCTACTTAACGGTGACGAGGCGCGTATTTGCGGAAAGCATTTTTCCGATTCTTTCTTTTTCTCTCTCTCTTCCTCTCTATCTCTCCTCCCGCCCCCTTCTCTCTCTCTCTTTATCTGGCCTTTAACTAATTAAGCCCGGATAAATTATGCATGAGTCGTCCGGCTGAGTCATGCCGCGCCGTGAATTTGACGTTTTCCCTCTCTCGGAGGGCATCGATCGCGGGGTAACCTGCGTGAGAGAGCCGGGGATCGAAACCCCCCGCGGTGCGTGCGATAGGAAAGGTGTACGTTTCCGCCAGGTAACCCCGAGAGCGAAACTACCGCTGCGATATAAATGCGTTTCCGTCGCGGGGTAAAAATACTGAAATAATAAAATAGCAAAACGCGCAATATCCACGCGGGCGGCAACCTAAGGGATAACCGAGGGCTGCGAGATATTGCGATCGACACGAGCTACGGATATATTATCGCGGTTATTACTCGGGACGTGTTACGAGATATTAATACGTAGAATTTAATTATCAATTATTATTTATTATTATTCATTACTCGCGTAGTCGGATGCTCGTTATTAAAATGCAGCGATTGAATGTCGATTATTATTCCTAATTACGAAATATTGGGATTGTTTTTGCAAAATTTATTGACATCAGAATTATTTACTGATGACGGCTGTTATTTTATTACGGATAGTTGAGAATTATTCATTAACGTATAAAAATGATGATGTTTGAAAAGCTACGAATATACGAACGTTTTATCTTGTACTTTGCATTCGTTAATTAATGACTCTATATAGATTGTCTTTAGACTATTCAGCTCTCATCAGCGTGAAATGGCAATTTCGTGGCAATTAGCTGCAAGAGAATGTTATTGCAGTTTCTCTAATAAATTTCAGAACAATATAATTGAGTAATTACTATTAAAACATATTGTTAAAATTTAAATTTAAATAGTAATCTTCCTTTTAAAAAGCATTGCTTCAGAAAATATCTTAACTCTTTATATTCCTATCAGATGTGTGTGGTGCTTTTTTATCTCTTCTATCTTATTATTATACGTATCTCGTTATTACAATGAACAAATAACGAGGAATCGTGGCCTTTAATTAAACTCGTAATTAAAAGGGACTGCCGGAAAAGCTCATCATCAGACACAAATTGTAATATCTCCGGATAATGCGCAACACAAAAGGTGGAATCAAAAGCGTATGTTTCCTTTAAGCGCGGCAATAGCACGAATAAACGAAACGGAGTAAGCGCTCGTTCCCATCAAGTATATCAACCGCGATCTCTGTCACTGACGAAGTGACGAATATGAGAGAAACCCGTCACGCTTCGCTCCTCCCCGGAGGATTAATTCGAGTTGGCCATTGTGCAGGTCTCGCGATACGCGCGTCGCCCTGACAGGTCCAAACATCTGAGGTGGGTCCCGGTAAATATTCTGCATGCGGTATTTCGCGTATACATAGGTATACCGGGTATGTATCGATGTATGCATACAGGCGCACGTAATACACACGCATACCGATTGTGTGTTGCGGTGCCAGGTGGATATTGCGCGCGCGCGCACGCGAATCCACACGCACGCATGGCGCGTTCTAGAGCGACGCGTGTGTACACGCAGACGCACCGCAGAAATACCGGACGCTCCGGGAGCGCGGATAATGCTCGACAGGAATTACAGTCAGATGGCATCAAACGCGGAGAGTGCGAGTGTCGTGAAACCGCATATCGCCGCTTAGGTCGCTGTCGAATTGCCGAACAGGCGTGCCCGCAATCGATCGGGCGGATCAACAATAAGATAAAATCGATCTTTACACACAGACCACTCACTTAAGAGACGAATGCAAAACGTGTAAGCACTTTACATCGCACTGATGAAGATTAAATTATTCAGAAAAAAATATCAAGGGACAAATATATGTAAATAATATGAAACATGTATATGGAAAAGTAAATTAATCTCTCTTGAATAATCTGCACAATGAATCGTCTGTATTAATGTAATTTTTAATAATATTTGCGTTTAAAAATTAACGTAATACGCTGCGTTTGCAGTTGCAATTCGTGTTTTCAAGTAGCGTAAAATTACATGTTTATTTGTAAAAAATTATATAATGATTACATTTTGTTGGAGTACGTTCAATAAAATTGGTTCCGTTATGTGTATACTGTAATTGCCGTCGTTATTTAATTATAGCGGTATAAAATGCACATTACAATCTCTTTTTTAATTTACTTTAATTTACTTTTAAAGTTACACTTACTTCCCTAAGTATGATATTTTATAATTGATTTTTTTTAAATTTACTTTCCTGATTATGATATAATTATTACGTAATTTCATGCTACGTGAATTTTTTTAAATCGAAGAACAGGTGCATGTTGTTTGCACCATAATATATTGAACGTAAATAGCGTATATAGCGGATTGCTAAATTAATTCTGACTCGAGAATTTGCAGACACGAGTAGCAGATGCAGGTTCGAAAACCGCTATCTTCGATTATTACTCTGTTAAAGCTATAACGGATGTTTTTGATAATATGTTACGTTATGTCATCGGACAATGTACCTGCATCATCAATTCAGTAAGTTCCAGTCGATGGATAAACTATCGACCAAAAATATCCTAGATATTTTTCACGACAAAAACATTATATAATGTATATATTACTAAATTAACAGACCAAATATTTTAAACGTCTTTTACATTTACTGCATTCGCATTCGCGGAAGTACTTTTCCGTGTCGCAAGAGAGAAAACTTTCGGGAAAGCTTGCGAAATAAACCGTCGACCAAGTAATGAGTTTAAATGGGGATTAGTACGCTAATTAAGTTATATTCCATTCAAGTAATACCGACTCGTCTCTAGTAATACCTCTCTCGGGTTTGTGGGATTCTGTGGTGATTTATCTCTCCATCCTGGTAATCTTCGTTGAGATAGCTTAGTTCTTTGGAGACGAGGACTTTTATGCTCAATAGCCATTAACTACCATCAAGATTTGGTAAACATTGGAGCGGCATGACTCGTGTTATCGAATACGTGACATCAAGCTAGATTTTCCTTTTGCGGAATTGTAAACTTTCCGTGGATATCGAATATCATACGTTATCCTCGACGCTCTCTCGTTTTGCGTCGACGTTGAGTAACTCGTTAAAATAACCTCGCTGTGTTTGCATGTTTGCAACATGAATTCATACCAACGAAATGTCCTCAACGTAAAGTATAACGTCGATTTATTCATGTATATTTATGTAATACGCAAATATCGGGCTGCAGAAAAGAATATGTAAAATTATACGCTATACGAAGTGCATATCTCTAATTAGATTCTTTTGTCTTTTGCAAGTATATATTCCGCTTGAGTAACTCGGAAAAACTGTACCCAAGAGGACACGGATCGATGATTTTGTAGTTACGAATTACTAAAGGAAATCAATTATTGTGATTCGAACGCGTAATCGGTGCGCGATATCCTGTGCGTGACAGGCTATTGTATGGAAATTTATCCAAATATTATTTTGAAAGGTTGAACGGTTGAAAGATTGAATCTTTTTAATAAACACGCAGAGGAATATTCGCAAAACTAGAACAGGGGAGGAATTCGTTTTATCCAGTTCGGAGCGTTTCCTCGTTCATGCATCTTCCTGCTCATACGTAGGAAAAGTTCCAAGTATCGCGACAGTTCGCGTGCGAGACGGTTTTATGGAACTGGGAAAATTCAAGCTCCAGCTGATGTACTCTTAATAAATCTATGTAATAATTCAGCACGCCAGCGATCTCGCAGTAATACGTTGCAGACCTGTAATTCATACTTGCGATCAGGGAAAATTGAATTTGCGCAGGGAACGAGGAAGTTTGACAAAGAGACCTTCGTGAATTGCTACGATTCATAACCGGGGCTATCTGCCAATAACGTGGCCGACGACGTTACACACAGCGGTAAAATTTATTAGACTGACAGGTGGTGATGGTAGAGGCGAGGAGAGCATATGGCAGCTTGGCATGCCTCGAAACTGTAAGTAGCGTTTAGGGCGCTCGGCCTTAGCCGATAAAATTCTTGACGTTTATCTCGTTTATCTCTTAGATAAACAGCTATGTAATTTCCATTTGGCATGCGCCACACAGGTGGAAATTGCATTCTATACACGTCTATACATGTGTATATATGTAGATGCGGGATATCCCCCGGTTTTATATTCTGTCATTAACTCATTAAGAAATACAAAGTATCGCCGACTTTATAAGAGTGCAACTAGATAAAAAATTTTTAAACTTCAATATTACGTTAGTAAAATATCATCAGCTTTAGAAGATCAAAGTATTTCCGGACAATTTTGCATCGTACAAATTTCTTTTTTAACTGTAATAACGTTGATCTTAATTTCTCTTTCTCTTATAATAACTGAGAGGAAATAAATAACCAAAGTCATTACAATCGTGCAGCAGTAAAATGGCTTTCAGAAATATCCCTCCGTGCGAGGGAAGAGTTTCTCCACTGTAGAAGGGATTAGAGCGTAATATCATTCGTTACGGTTCTTCAGAATGTATTCTGCTCTCGTTAGAAACGCGGAAAAATTTAAGCCGTAATAACGCCGATGAAGTACGCGCACCGACTTCCACTGCATTACGCGAAATGGAACGGGGAACGACGACGGCGGAGACATTGGCGAAGCCAAAAACCGTAACCTCGCGCATCGGCAACGTAAACCGCAATTTCTCAAGGGTGAAATATAATTTCTGCCAGGAACCGCTCGCTCCTCTCTCTCTCTCTCTCTCTCTCTCTCTCTCTCCGCGCGTGTGTTGTGAAAATAAGCAGCTGTCGGCCCGATATATGGCGTCGCCGCGTTGGTCTGCCCAAAATTGGCGTAATTCCGACCGCCCTATTGTCCGGAAACGATAGCATCTGCCGAATACGCCTGCGACCGTTAAGAGATTTTACAGGACAGATATGCCTGTATTTCAAGACACGTTGCATGATGACCATACGCGCGGGACAGGATGTAAATTTGTCTTCGTGCAAAGTCAGCCATACGTCACTGTCTCTGCCCGCCTATGAATCATTCCGCGACAATAATATCCGCAATTGTACTTTTCCCCGTGGACTCGATCAAAACTCGCACGAACCGTGTAAAAAGTTGTATTGTACGTTTTATCGGCATCAACTCCGGTGATATCAAAGTATATTAATCAGAATATTATTAAATTTTTACTAGTTATTAGAATATCACTCTGCGATCAGGCATATTCTTATTTTTCTAAGAAAGTCTTTTTACGGATATTTTTTGCACATTAAAAAAAATAAGAACTTGGTTGACTTCTTTTTAAACAATACCACTGAATGACTTAAACCGGATGACTCCAGGGAAATAACGTGCTGTTTGCAACAGACATTGAAGTAACGAAGAAATGTGCAAGATCCAAAATGAAATCACCTCAATAATGATTTTGAAGTTCAAACAACGTTACAACGTTAAAGAGACGGTTATTTCACGGTTGTGGTTAAACCAGTACCGCGTGCTCATTACCGAGAGTAAATATCAATAACTTGTGAGAGCCAATTCACCAATATTACCAGTAAGTCAACTATGAGAGTAAATATCGTAAGGCAACAAGCCACGAGGAACAGAAGGCATCCTTTTTAAAAATCGATATTAAAAATAAAACTGCATATTGCGATATCGAAAGAAATGATAAATCAAACAAAATCTGTGTAAAAATCTGTCTAAAAA